>NW_023045929.1:0-98354 GCF_011762505.2 Arvicanthis niloticus
AAAGATTTATTTCTTTATTTTATGTGAGTACCTGTTGCTGTCTTCAGACACATCAGAAAGGCATCAGATCTCATTACAGACAGTTGTGAGCCACCATGTGGTTGCTGGGAATTGAACTCAGGAACTCTGGAAGAACAGATGGTGCTCTTAAACACTGAGCCATCTCTCCAGCCCCATAGTGCAGTTTCTAATGCTGTTCCAGCCACCTTTCATGTAACAACTGTTTTCCTTTTCTGTGCATCCTTCTACAAGCAACCCTCTTCCTTTTGGATGCCGTAATTGTTAATGCTGTTGAAACACAGCCTCGGCAGCCCAGAGAGTAAGAAAAGTGGCCTCAGAAAGAGTGCCTGGAGCCACCCCAAAGCACTGTCATGACCGGCCAGGACCTGTGGAAGACACTAGCTGCTCCTTCAACTTGAGACACACTTTTCTCGGTTTGAGGTGGCACCTGGGAAGCATCTGTAGATTATTTCACTGCCTGTGTCCTTTAGCATACCATTTTACTTATCAAATGAGTTGGCAAATGAGAACCATGGGGGGGCGGGGCGGTGTTAAGCTATATTAAATGACATCTATCATTATTTCTCATTATCAGTTGGAATCTCCAGGACATACTTACTCTGCCATTAAATTCCGGACTCTACTGGCAAAAAGGACAGGATCATTCTTTTCTTCCTCGCTTGGTGCTTGAACAGGCATAAACTGAAAGACAAACATCTTTCCATAACAATCCTTTGGCCAAAGACAGTAACCGTTAAATAAATTAAATGACCAATCAATGCACCTCAATTGTGGTCTTCCTGGAGCTCATGCTACATATCACGGACGGGACACTGGGCTTGGACTTGGGACACAGAAGCCTGGCTGTGTTGAATTTCTGAGCTGCCTTCTCAACTTCAAAAGATGGCCATGGTCACCTACCAGCTTCACTGTGCTACGGAAGAGAACTGAAGCCTACAATTCTGGATTTACAGCACGGCAGTGCCTAACATCTCCCTCTCAGAGCTGGATTCTCTTCATCTCCATTTGATGTGAAAATGGCCTCCCCCAACCCTGCCTTTTCTTTTAAAAAAAAAAAAAACTTATACTAGTATCTATTCTACCCATTTCAATTGTCAACTACACTTCAGTTATTTTGATCAAAAATAATGTGTTTCTTAAATTATTTTTGTTTTGTTATTTTTTTTTTCCTACCTAAAAAATTAAACTTCAGAACTGGCTTTCTAGCTTTTTGTCTGTCATTTTTCTTTCTTCTTTTCTATTCTTTCTTTCTTTTTTCTATTTTCATTTTGAGCTTGACTCTATTCTCTATCTGACATCGATGCCTGATTTTTACTGTCCTCACTTTCTTTAAGTTCGTGTGTGTGTGTGTGTACAAGTCATGGGGTGTATGTGCTCAAATGTGCACATGTATGTGGAGGTCAGAGGTCAAATTCAGGATGTCTTCCTCTACTGTTTTCCTCTTTGTCTGGTTTTGAGACAGGTCTCTCCCTGAACCCAGAGCTCACTGACCCTCTAGTCTGTCTGGCCGAAGAGCCACAAGGTTCTGCCTATCCCTGCTCCTTTTACCAGCGCTAGAGTTATGAGGTGTTCAAGCCAGGAAGCAGACAGTTCACCCACTCTCCTCGATCCCTTTAATTTATGTTTTTTTTTTTTTTTTTTTTTTAACACCAAGAAGGTTTTAACTCCATACTCAACATAGTCAGTCAGCACTTACAGTATTCAGGGACAAGATTATTAGGACCTTCTTCTCTAAAGAAGATCTACATCTTAATAAGCTACATCCATATATCATTACAATCCCTTACATTAAGTACAATTATACATGGCTTTAAAATCTTAGCCTGCCTACCCAGTGTTACACAAGTCACATGGCCCAGGCTCAGCCCAAGGCTGGCCAGACTTTTTTTTTTTCCTACAGAACCATCTTCTCCTGGAGCATGAGAAGCAAGGAGTAGGAAATTATTAATTTTGAGTGGGGCTGGGGACAAGCAAGTGTAGCCAATGCAGTGGGTGGTGGACAGGGAGAAGGTGCACCCCAAAGCGCTAATGCTGTACAAAATGTTCTATAGAACATCCAGTCTCCCATCATGGGAAAGCGCCATCCATTTTGTCTCTACTTGCTTATTGATATATGTTTCTGAGCCAGGGACCGGGCTACATGCTTCATGGGTGCCATTTCATTAATTTTCTCATTTATATCACAAATATTATAATGTCTAAAGATGAGACAACTCAAGGTATCATGGCTCGAGTTCATTCAACAAATATTGTTCGAGAATGAACCTGTCATATGCCAGTCAGTACACCAGGCCCTGAAGATTCGGCAATGAAGTCCCTCCCCCACAGGAAGCTCTGCATGAAGTACAGCAGGTGTCACACGGATGAGTCACGTCAGCCAACGAGAGCCACTACTCTGCTGGGTTCCTTATAATAGGGGCGTTACAGGTGGCTCTGTCAGTCCTGAGGCAAACCCTACCATTTAAAATGAAATGTTAGCTTTTTAACTGACAATAAAAAATATGGCTTAAAAGACTAAACAGCCAAGTTCACATATAAATGGCAGACCAGAACTCAAAAGAAAGAAAGAAAAAAGATTTGTCCAAAGAAATACCATTATTTTTTCAGATGGACCTAAATTCAAATATGGTGAGGCATGCTATAAACCTTAGGATATTGGTGACTCAGATGAAGTTTGATCAAAGCAGAGGGACAAGACAAGGCCTAAGGTTCTTTCGCTTGCTTTACTTTATGGATTGGTGTTTTGCCTGCATATATGTCTATTCACCACATGTATGCATGGGCCATTGAAGCCAGAAGGGGTGAGAGCCACCATACAGGTGGTGGGAATTGAACCCAGGTCTGATGGGAAATCAGCCAGTGCTTTTAACTATCGAGCCATCTCTCCACCCCAAGGTCGGAGTTTTTGAGTAATAACTTGGGTGGTTGGGTACCAGAAAGGAAGACATTGGGAGGAGAAAACGAAGGGCCTGGAAGATTCTGTAATGGCCCCAGGAGAGACCTTGGGACACTGAATGGGAGGAAAGAGGATGCAGAGGATGTCAGGGATGTCAGAGACATTCCTAAGATAAACGTAAAGGGCTTGCAGAACAATGTGCTATGGGTCATTTTACATTGTGTGCTTATCTAATTAACTTTACAAGGAAGCAACAGTATGTTGAAGAATAGCCCTACTGTGTGAGCCAGGGAAAGGCATTTAGCCTTTTGGGCTTCAGGTCCTTCTGTCAAATGAGCAAAGTAGACTCCATAATCTCTTAAGGTCCTTTCTGATCCCAAGTCTCTACTGTGCATCTAACTCTTTACAGTGGAGAAACCAACCAAGCCACCAGAGGTCTCCACATCACTTAATATAGCTAGAAAAACAAACTGCAAATCAGTTACTAAAACTTCTCTCCACCTTTCCAACAGAGTAAAATGTATTACACTTACATAGTATGAAATTCAAAGAAGAAAACAGGAGGTTAAAAATCAATGTTTATTAAATTTCTAACAAGACAATATAAAGGGATAAGGTTTTTAAATCTCCAGACAGTTTTCCCATTTTTTAAAAAGCCAATGACAGTTTACTTTGAACTCCAGAAAACCAGCAGACATCCCTGGGAACTCACTCATCCCCTGTTTGACTGAACCTGCCTCTGGCCCTAAAGTTCCTGCTCTCCTCCCTGCCTAAATATTCTCCAGTTTTCACCATGCTGTACTTTGTCTCACAGCCTGTCCCCGTTAAAGATTTGTTGTCCTGTTTTGAAGCTTTATGCTTTGTTCTTTATGGTCCCCAGGTCTTCTCAAGCCTTAAACCGTACACAGGATTCAGGGAAAACTCCTCTGTGTATCAGCCATGTTTATCCAATAATCAGGACCACGCCTGTCACCGACCCTGAACACCTGTAAAACTAGTTTGCTCATTGTTTTGTAACCACATCAAGCACATCTTACCAACTACTGACTAAGAAAGGGAAGACAGCTAACTATCACCATCTTCCTTTTGTCTTGGAAAGCAAAACCACTGTTAGATCAATGTGAAGAAATGTGATGCTGTAGCTTGTAGCTCTTACGATTCCTTCCCTAAAGCTTCAGAGAGAAAATGGGAAAAAAGGGCAAAGACTGCTATCATCGTCAGTTGGTGCTTCCTTCCCAAGGGAAGAACACTGCCAGATGAGGTAGGATGTAAAATGAATGCTTAATGAAAGCTTACCACATAAGTAGCCTCATTAAATTTCACAACCCAATAAAAAGGTGTTATTATCCTACTAACCAATGAGAACATAGATTTAGAGAAGCTGAAGTAATTTTCACACATATAGGCAGGTAGTAAGAGGAAAAATATTGTTTTTTTGTTTTGCAACGCTCATGTCTACTAACACTTAGAACTTCAGAATTTTGTCAAGTTCCAGAACAAAGTTGCTTTGCCAGACAAGCATACGTGTGAAATTGGGGTTTTCTCAAAGGCCTATTTTAGATACAAAATTATAAATTTTGTATAATTATAAAATTATAAATAATTTTAAGTTCTTTGGCTATTTAAATAAATTATTCAAACATATGGGTACATGCAGCAAAACACTGTGTTCAGCAATGGGCCGAGTACATAAGAATGAGCCTGTGAGGTTGCAACAGAGATGTTCATACTTGTTTTTAGACGTAAAATGATAAGTATTTATCATTGTATCATAACTGCCTACGGTATTTTAAAGGTACTGAACAGGTCTGCAGCTGAGAAGCAACAGTGTCTACCACATAGCGTAGAAAGCTTCTGTGTGAAGAAGCCTTTTTTTGTCTAGACTTGTACAAGTAGAGTCTATAATGTTTACATAAAATGCATTTCTGTGAATATACCGGCTGTTATATAATATATGACTGCATTTGAGCTTTCCCCCTAAACAACTAACTTTTTGAAGACGTAAAAAAATATTATATAATATACAGTCATCATCATCATCAGAATTCACCCAAGTTCACTTTAAAAGTGTAAACCTAATACCATATTCTTGAAGAGTAAGTCTTGCCTTAGGTTTATTCAAGGTCGAAGGTATTTTAATAGCATGTTTACAATAATGACTTGGAAATAAAGATTTCTATCAGAGAGAGAGAGAGAGAGAGAGAGAGAGAGAGAGAGAGAGAGAGAGAGAGAGAGAGGTCTGGCTTACCCAGACACCTGCAATTCCAGGGACAAATGACCACCAAACAAGCTTCCTGTGGGGCAGCTCAGCTCTGCCACCAACGTTACAGAGAAGCCTGAGTCTCAGCAGCAAGGCCCAGATTATTAGTCTGTACTAGGGCCTGGCCACACTTACTGCCCAAAAGGCTGCTGGGCTGCATTTCTGAGTTATATTCAAACAGTGGAGAACTAAAATATTGAACTGTCACGAAGCCATTAGACCCAGGCATGGTGGTATACATCTTTAATCTTAGCTACTCAGACATTAAGGCAGGAGAGTTGCAAGTCTGAGGCCCATCTAGGCAGCTTAGTGATATTCTTTCTTAAAATAGGCTAAAAATGCTCAAGATATATGTAATTCCATGGTAGAGTCCTTGCCTAGCCCGTGTGAAACCCTGCATGAAACTCCCAGTACCATGAAAGAAAAGAAAATGAGTACAGCAGTCAGGAGCTCCATGGGAGAGAGAACTGAAAATCCAAAATAAACAGAACAGAACTAAGAATACTAAACTTAAAAGTCAATAAATTCCAGTTCTGCACCACAATCCAAATATATCAGCTCAACGCCCCACTGAGTCAACTACGCTCAACAAGGCTGAACGTCACGTGGTGGAGCTGTGGGACACAGAATACATTCTTTCCTTTGCCAGAAGAAGAATAAAAAGACTGTAACTTCTTTCTTGCTCTTTCCTGACACGGAAAGGAAATGTGGCAAGAGCAGTCAGAGACAAGATGGGGAACTTATGGACCCTGATGTAACACAGTTTCATCACTGACAGATGCAAGGCAGGAAAGTCCGGGGCCATGTGACTTCACATCTGCAGCTGGCTCTTGACTAGAGAAGAGTCGATTTAGAGTGAAGGGTAATTGATGGTGAGGGGTGTGTGAGTGTGTGTGTGTGTGTGTGTGTGTGTGTGTATGTGTGTGTGTGGTGTGTATGTTGTGTATATGTGTATGTGGTGTGTGTGTATGGTTTGTGTATGGTGTATGTATGTGGTAGTGTGTGTGTGGTGTGTATGTGCTATGTGTGTGTGATGTGTGTATGCATTGTGTATGTGGTATGTGTGTGTGGTGTGTGTGCATGGTGTGGTGTGTGGTATGTGTGTGTATAGGATGTGTTGTGTGTGTATGGTATATATTGTGTGTATGGTTTGTGTATAATGTATATATATATTGTATATGCAGTGTGTGTATGTGGTGTATATTCAGAGTATGTGGTGTGTGTGTAGTGTGTATGGTGTGTGTGTATATATATGTATGTATAGTATGTGCTGTGTATGTGAATATTGTGTATGGTGTGTGTATGTGGTGTGTGTGTGTGTGTGGTATGTGTATGGTGTATGTGGGGGGACTGTGGGGTGTGTACGGCGTGTGTAGTATGTGTAAGTGTGTGTATAGTGTGTATATGTGTATATAGTGTGTGGATGGTATGTGCTATGTGTGGTGTGTGTATGTGCATTGTATATATGGTATGTGAGTATGGTGAATATGTATGGTATGTGTTATATGTGTGTATGGTGTGTGTTGTGTATGTGTGGTGTGTATATGTGGTATGTGTATGGTCTGTATGTGGTGTGGTGTGGTGTGTGTGTGTGTGTGTGTGTGTGTGTGTGTATTATAGCTTCCAAGACTGCAGAGGTGATGACAAGGTTGTTTTAAGTATAGGTTGGTTGGTTTCTTTTTTAAAAAAAGAAACCAGAGCTAGACCACATAAGCAGTTACCAAAGAAGAGAGAGCAGTGCTCAGGGCACTTAGGGACAATAGTGTGAACTTGTCCCAAGTGTCCTCTGTGCAAAGAGTTTTGTGTTCTAACCATTTAAAGGCTCTAAAAAGACCCCCAGTTGACTGCATTTGCCTTAGCGTTTGCTGAACATTGTGGGACACAGCTCAGTTCTTTGCCTCCACAGAAACAACTAGGATTATCCCAAGAGTAAATGCTCTGCTCCTTTTTTTTTTTTTTTTTTTTTTTTGACTATGCTGACAGATGTTTTAAAAGTGGATAGGTACATAGTGACACTCATAAACAGGTATCTTCAAAGTATGCGGACAGCATGCAAATCTCCAAAGAATTCACTGAAGTTTAAACTGATTCTGAACTCTAATCTACTCCTGTGTATTGCTTGGGATTGCTACTTACCTATGAATAGTCAAACAATTAAGTTATCCAGCACGGAAAAATAGTATTTTAAATGCCATAGTCCTGCTACTTAGAACACAAGTCTCCAGTCAGAATTTTGCAGTACACATAAAAGTGTAAGATTTTCTTTCTTTGTTAAGCATAAGTTTATTTTTATTTTACTTGTATGAGTGTTTCTGCCTGCATGTATGCTGGTACTACAGGTGTAGTGCTTACGGAGGCCAGAAGAGGGCAGTGGATAACCTGGAACTGGAGTTATGAACAGCTGTGAGCTGCCATGTGGGTGCTGGGAATCATACCCTAATCCTCTGAAAGAGCAGCCAGTGCTTTTAACCTCTGTGCCATCTCTCCAGCCCCTACTTCCATTACCTAACCCACAGGTGCACCTGGAACATCCAGGCTAGAGTCTCAGATGCCAACACTCTAACCTTTGGTAAGGACTTGAGGGTCTCACTTGCTATCTAGAACCAATTCTTAGGGTCTTCAAATTTGGATCCAAATTTTGAAAAGGTTCTAGTCATTTGCTCAATCTCCATCTGCTCCTGAAACTCAAAACCTGTACTGTGAACAAGGACACGAGCCACACAAAACTCCCTAAGGTACCCAGGTATAAATGGGAGCATCCAAAGCTGGTTTCTCTCGTCCACGTCTCAAGTATTACCTCTCCGTTTTCATACAGCTCGTCTTCGAGGAAGCTGGCTCCATCAGCTAACACTGCTCTTTTGGTTGGGTGTGGGACATTCAACTAGGCAAGGCCCAGCATTAAAATGCACAAGGGTGGGAAGAAGGGAAGCACATTTCACATGCCTGAGTGATTAGCATGATGGAGAGTCTCAGAACTTATATGTGCTTGCTGGCTTGATTCCAAGAGCTAAATCTCACATCGGGGACTTAGACACCGAATCTATAAGACGGGGGTAGTTTGAAAGGTGCTGGACTGCAGCCTCTAAGCTAGGATTCAGGTTCAGAGAAGAGGCTTCATCTTAAGCCCCAAGGCTGCATTTGAACGACTTACCTCAATTTCCACCTTTGTGAAGAGTTGGCAGAAGGTGAGCACACACAGCTGGATGCTGAAAAAGAGAAGAGAGAAGCCTGTTCTCTCTTGCACAGCAATACAAGGACAGTCTGTTCTTCACACACAGGAACTCCCACATCATGCTACCTATATATTTTGGATTTAGATAAGTTACATTCAAGCCATGACTCCGCTCCAGGTTAGACAACTACTCTTGTGATTGAAAAACTAAATCACCCAGTGAATCGCTGTGTTGTATTAGTGAGTGTGAGCTGAAGCTCAAATAGATCAAACCTCAAATGTACAGTTTCCTTGATCGCACCCACTCACAGGCCTAAGTCTCCATAGAAAGTACCGATAGTCTATTTTAAGAAAAACAAATATGCACGCGACACAGAGCTCAGTGGTGAAGAACACTGGCTGCTCTTCCAGAGAACCCAGGTTCAGTTCCCAGCATCCATCTCGAGGCTCATTCCTGTCTGTAACTACAGTTCCAGTACTCCTTGAGCATTAGGCATGCATGTAGTGCACAGACATACATGTGGGCAAAACATCCATACCCATAAAATAAAAATAAATAGACCTGGGGCTGGAGAGATGGCTCAGCAGTTAAGAGCACTGACTGCTCTTCCAGAGGACCTGAGTTCAATTCCCAGCAACCACAAGGTGGCTCACAACCATCTCTAATGGGATCTGATGCCGTCTTCTAGTAAGTCAGCTGCAGCGTACTCATATAAATAAAATGAAATACGTAAATCTCAGAAAAATAAATAGATCTAAAATAAAATTTTAAAGGTACACAAATGTGTCTACAGAAAACCTCCTAAGTAGGACATTGTCTTTCTAAATTCTCTGGGTGACAACTTTTAAAGTCAGTGGGGTTTTCCTTAAAATTGCAAATTTTATCAAAGCTTGAACTATGAAGAAATACCCTGAAAACTTACAAATTTCACTGTAATTCTAGACAAAGGGTTTCTGTACATGGCTGGCCAACCCATCAAAGACAGTTTTGAGACAAATGTCGTGCCTCACGGCTTTCCAGGATGAATTTAGACTCTAAGCCAGATTTCCGTAGGATCTTCAGTTTAGCCTCTTCCAACAATTGACCCAGCACTCAGGTCCAGTGGATTAGACCATATGTTTAAGAAAGCAAGCAGTCAAACTTTCATTTGTGTGTGTGTGTGTGTGTGTGTGTGTGTGTGTGTGTGTGTGCTATTAAGAAATTAAAGAATGATGTATCTGTAAAACTTATCTGAACTGAGACGTACTTAAGTTAGGAATTTCACCAGGGAATGCTGGCTCCACATGGATGGAAGGGGCACTCAGTGCCTTTGGCTCCAGTGGATAAACCTGAGGTCACACAGATAGCTCTGGGTAAATCCAGTAAGTCACAAAACAAGCAGGAGGACATAAATGCAGGAAAGGGGGTTTGTGGGGAGAAGGACAGGTTAACGGGGTGGTGGGAAGAAGAGAGGAGGATGAGGAATAACATACCCAGAATGCACTGGAGTTACATACCCAGAATGCATCAGAGTAACATACCCAGAATGCATGCTTCATGTGTGAAAAAGCCTAAGAACAAATTTAATAAACTTAATAATTTTGGGTTTTTTAAGGAAAAAGGGAATTGAGGAGTTAGATTAAGTATTTATTAGAGTTAATTCTGATATAAAAATGTGATTGCTTCTAAGCCTTCCCTCAGAAAGAAGAAAGACTTTTTACTACATATATACTCCAAGCCATACCAACCCACCTTAACCACTGTCAAGTGAACTATCTTAAATTTTTTCTATTATTACACTATGTGTTTGAGTGTTTGGACTGCATGTATGTCTGTGCACAATGTGTGTGTGCAGCATCCACAGAAACCAGAAGAGGTCATCAAATGCCCTGAAATTGGAGATGCAGCTGATTCTGAGATGTCCTGTTGGTATTTGGGTCCCTCTGCAAGAATAGCCAGTGATCTTAACCACGAAGCCATCTCTCCAGACCAAGTGAACTATTTTCAACCATTTATATAGGGCCTTGGGATCAAGAATTTGGACAGGGATATTGTAGTGGCATATTTTCCCGAAAGTTGGGAGGAGCTAAGTTGAGAGGAGTAAGGAGAGGAAGAGGAAGGACGAGGAGGAGCGAGGGGGAGAGTTGTAGATGCCATGGATGACCATGCATGTACCGAGAGTAGTCCTGGGTAACAACTTACATCTTGATTAGTTAATTGGGAAACACCTCCAATTGTGTGGGCATCTTGATATTGAGCATTACCAAACATATAAAGCCTTTGGATAATCATTAAGCATTAGAGTCTCATTTTCTACTGGGTACCATGTGGATGGTGGGATGGTCTGGGCTCAGCCCAGACTTGTGGAGACAGCATGGAAGATTGGCAGAGCCATCTCCCATGCTGGTGTCTTGTGGGTGGCAGGGCCAGTGTCTCTGGCCGCCTGAGCTGGTGGCCTAAGCCTCAGCAGCAGGGGGAACATACATGTGACCTCAGGCCTAGCCTAGTCGGGAACAACTCTGTAATACAAGACAGATTGGTGCCGCCATTTTAAATATCTCCCCCAACAGGATATATTTACTGTTTAAAGTATGAAGGTTGAACATAACAGTTCACTAAGCATGTCCTGTTCACAATACAGAAAACACTTTTTTAAAAACTACCTTCCACAGCTCTATCCCTTCTAAACTTACTCCCCACCCCCCCACCCCCCCATGTCCCTTCTCCCTTGGGGTATCTGCTCTGGCGAAATATCTCTGTTTTGGTGAAATAGCAATTGAGAATATAGATTTGAGAGTAATAGACACAGTGCTTGCAGAAGCATTCAGTAGGCCAGAAGACAGGTGGCAATAGGACTTGCCATAGGCAAGGCCCATGTGCATTTGCACAAAACAAACTGTGCTTTTGAAAGATCTTGTGTGTCTGTCTAATTCATGAGGCATCTTTGACACAAAACATTTTAACCTCTCCAAAATTTACTTTCTGGTTTCATTTTTCCCTTTATCCCACACTCCCAAGAGTGGAAGGCTGTATTCTTAAGTCCCTCTGTGTTCTTCCCTTAACTGGGCTTCCAGAAAGCTTTCTTTTATTTGACCTTCACAACCACCCAGACTGCTGTATAACAAAGCCATACAGATAGAACAGCAAGCTCAAACCCACGCTCTCCACAGGACACCTCACCTAGAAGTGCCCAAAGGATACCACACATTAGAAGACATAAATTGGTAGCCACTGAAATTCCAGACACTATGTTTCTAAGACGATCAAATGCTACTTGTCTCTCTACATTTTTTGTTGCTCAACAACTCGGAATTCAACATTAGTAGCAGCGTGAAACATGCAGCTAGAGAGTCAATTGATTCCTTAAAAAACTGAACATAATACATTGCCCACATCTCCTTCATCGTCATGTTCTCTGTTTCTAACATTATCTGCTTAACTTCACCTGAAAGAACTGAACACTGAAGCTCAAAAAGAACGTATGTGTTCTCTATAATAGCATTTATTTAAGTGTCCCATGAGCTACCTTTTCTAATTCAAATTTATTATCTCAGAGAAATTTCTGAGCACACACACACACACACACACACACAAAAGGAGGAATACATACTGCCTTTTCTCCCAGACCTTCCAAAGCTCAAGAGATTGTGTCAACACTATGTGGAGAAGCCAGGGTATGCTAGACCGTATTGATGGCATTCTCCAAAATACATCCATTGTTGGTTGAGTTCTGTTGACATTACCAAAAAATGGGTAAGGCCCTGGGGATGATTTATAAATCCAGATTTGCATATGGGTCTTGCTGAAATTTAAGGAAGCCCAAACTTTTCTAGCAGCAGCCAAACAAAAGATCTTGAAAGAAAGCCCCATTCTTGTAAAAGGCCTGTTTCGCTTCAGCTTGTTTGATGATGAAAACATCCCTCGCCTCTCTAAGAGCTCGAGAAACCGCTGACCCCTGTGCTTTCGAGATCTAACACCGTGGAACTCAAGTCCGGGGTAGCCACTTCCTTAACACAAACAGACCGGCCACAGCAGTTTCAGGTCCCGAAACTCAAGTGATCTGAACTGCCAAAACCAACCTCATACAGTCTAAGCAGACAGACTACATGATGCTAAACCTACAATGGGAATGAGACCGCAAGATCCAAGCTAAGCATGATGCAAGCCAGGGCTCTGGAATGTTCCTTACAAACTGACAGATAACCAGTATTCTGAAAATGGTGTTTAGCAGACATTCATCTCATTGGGTGTTTAGTCGGCAAGAAGGTGATACTGTCCCCAGAGATATGGTTAAAAGACTCAAGACTGATTAGAAATGTATGGTTTTTATACAAACAAGATTTTGCTTTTGAAGAAGGAATCAATTATATTTCTTTTCTTCATTAAGACAGTTTGTATGAAGTATTAAACTATGAGTGACTTACAATGTATATCCTTGCCATGTCCAGGTCACAGTATCCTAAAAGGGAAGTAATCAAACTGTTAGTCCAGACTTGTAGGGATACCTATGATCTCAGCAGATGAGAGATGGAGGCAGGGTTAGTTTTAGCTACATCATGAGTTCAAGGCCAACTGAAGCTATATGAGACCTTATCTCGAAAAACAAACAATTCAAACAAAAAATTTAAATAACAACAAAATAAAACTAATCTTTGTTTAACATTAAGACTCACGTAGACTTACTTCTTCTAGAGTAAAAAGCAACACATTAAAGACTAAAATATGCTTGTAATTATTAAATAACATGAATTAATGCAAAAACTCATTAATTACACAGATTATATAGCTGCACAGAGACCATTTCCCACCACTATATATTTTTATGGAACAACTCATTCTGAATTTAAAATTTTGTACATGTTCATTTATTTTTTTCCCCAAACAAGCATATCTGGAAAAGTGATGTGCATGTAATATATGTAATTTACCAATTATCAAAAAATGATTATTTGGAAGAAGAAAAAAAATAAAGCAGTACGCAATGAAAAGATTTTAATATATGAAGATTTAAATATACAGACAGAGGCCTGAGTAGATTTAATTTCTTTTTTACTGGAGATATTCAAGTTGAGAAGCCAGCCATTAGATAGAAAGCTACACAGGCCCAGAGCTCATAATCCTTCCTACTATGAGTAACAGTTACACCGTCCCTTTTATTACCTTGTGGTAAGGCATGAAGCCCAGTGTCTGGAGAAGGGCAGCACAGCTAATGTGTAGAGGATAACAGTGTGACCAGCTGATACACAAGACACTGCTTCCTGGGGCAGCCTTGGACTCTAGAGAAGACGTGGAACTGTCTACAATAGTTTCTACACCAATTGCCAATGCTCACACAGCCAGTAAATAATCCACCTGTACTTACTGCCTTCCCCCAAGTTTATACTCTGCTTCCAGCCTTTCTACCACCAGTCACCTGGGTATCTGTGTTTCCTTGTCATCTTCAGGAGAATCATAACATTTCTACTTTCAGTCTAATCAGAGCCTAACTCTGAGGCTCCCAGTCCATCACAGAGACAGCAGTACAGGGACTATGTTATGCCTTCCTGGAGCTAAGTTATACAGAATGGTGTTTAGTACTGGCATCACATTTTAAAATGTTGGTGGCAGGTGGCATTAATCTGTCCGATTGCTTCCCCCATTTAGCCTTTCATCAATGAGATATTTAAAAGGGTCCTAGAAAACGAGCTATTTGGAACACAGAACTCCTTCCCTTACCAGCTTGTTCGGATATCTGAGGAGGACGGGCTGCACTGGAACTCCTGGGATGAAGGCTCCTAGAAGCACATCGAAGTTGTATAACATGTTTGTACATGAACAAGTGGCATATAATAATCAAATGGTATAAATACACTGATTGCTTGAGAGTAGACCAAACAGAGGCCATGTAGAAGTATCTACAAGTTAGTACAAGTAAGTTATTAGTCATGGGTTATTCAAAGTAAGGTGTGAGCCTTAAATAAAAGGCAAAACATTAAATGCCGTGCCTCGCCCCCTTAAGCATATATTTATTCACTGTTTTCTTTGATAAAAAAAATTGACATTTATTTCAAAACAATTCTTCAGTATATGTATTATTTCACCATTTATTTATTTTTATTTTGGGGATGGTTTTCATTTCCCAAGTACATACTATCCAACCTTAAAAAAAAAAGTAACGATAAAAAGTTCAGGTGTACAGATAATAAGAACCAAAATGCTTGAAGCGAAGCTGTCATGCTGGCCTGAAGTGAGCCATGCCTTTGTGCAAAGCATACTAGCAGCCAACACAAATAGCCCGAAGTGTTTGTTACAAGTTAAAATGAAAGGTGCACTCATGGCCGCCTTTCTAGCATTAAAAAAAACAAAAGTGAACTTTGGAAGGCATTTTTTTTTAAAAGCATGAATGATATCAAGGTAGATATCTACTTCGTGACAGAAGACCCCAGATATCTATGAGGTTCCTTGGAGGAAAAAGAAAGATGTCAGTGTCCTCTGAGCATGCGCACACAGAGATATACACATAGACACATACACAGAGACACAGACACACACATACAGACACATACATAGATTCACATATGCAGATGAACACAGACACACAAATACATATATAGATATACATAGGCACACACACACACACACACATACGCTCACGAGCACACACACACACACACACACACATTTCTCTAAAAGGGAAAGACAGCAAAAGAGTAAATAGGCATAAGTTCTGTGGAATCACAGCATCAGAAAGATTTTATCAGAAAAGACATGCCAGGAGCAAATGAATTATACTGTGCTTTACAATGCAGTCATCTGAGAAATCTCCCATACTATATTGTTACAATACATAATTTAATTTATCTCACCTGGTTTAAAAGTAATCAAACAGGAGCGATTAGTACAAGTACCTTCTGGGAAAACTAGTATCTTGGGAGAAAAGGAATAAATTTAATATTTCAGTCTAATTAATAGATTACCTCATTATTCTCCTATGACTTCACCAACACTGCCAATGCTTCAAAAAATAAAAAATCAAACAAAAGTCTGAGTCTTGATTCTAGTAAAAGCTGGACTCAGATGGCTCCAAACACTCCTTTAAAAGAAGTGTAATTTTTTTTAAAAAGAAAGTGCACTTTGACCATTATGATAATTAGAAAAAGATAAAGACTTTGAATAAATATTATTCTTAATTTATAGAATACATTGTTCTATTTACACATTTCTTTTACGTTTCTCAATGCTTTTCAATGATCTGAATACATTTAAAAGAAGACATAAAACAAGGTAATATCTTTAGCCAAAATAGATCTTGATGTTATAGTTTCCTCATTAAATGCTATTTACTCCCAACATATAGCTCAGGGATGCCTTGACAACAGAAGCGGGAGTGTGCTGCCTTCCTCAGCTGCCTTACTTATCACACGTGGCATACACTTCGTGGCTTGCTCTGTTTTTCCTGGGGAAACATTTTAGCTGTTAATGTGCTACTTGATCTTTTCTCTGAGAAAGACGTACAAACACTGAAAGCATCTCCATTAATTGAGGCATAAGCTTGGTTTTCTGACACTTTTAAAATTTAGTCAAGAGTTAAATTCTAGGGATAGAAAATCAAATCCCTGTACTCAGAGCAGTTAATAAATATATGATTTGTCAAAAATGGAGCAGGAAAACATTGGCTCAAACTACGAAATAGGAATTAACGAGTAGGCATAATTCCATCCCCTAATTGATAAAATGGGTTTCCTGTGACAACTGGACACTATGACCAGCAGTTTTACTCGGTATAAATCCACAAACAGCTTACTAACAAGGACTGCTAGCAAAGTGAGTCAGAGACATCTCAGGGAGGAAGGAGTATTCGATAGCCTAGCAGCTCCAAGGTATGAATTATTTCCACAGTCTCCTCCCCTCCAAGTGGCTGTCAATCATGGCTTGAGAAGGATTCCAAACCAGATCATTTTACCTCTGGACAGAAAAAAAGTTCTGCAAACTGAGAAAAACGAGCTGAAATCTGCCTCCTTGTTATCTCTCGCCTACTAATCCTAAACATAACTTCTTGGATCCGAAGAGAAAATCTAATTTTTCCAAATGTTGGTCCTCACGGGCCTCGGTTTCTCAAGACCACAGGGTGGGTGTACTTGAACATCTATGTGTGACCATAGGAGAGCCACCTGCTACAGTATCTGTCTGCTAGTGATCTTGTTTTCTTGAGGGGAAAGATAGAGGGTGTTCGCTGGGCCCAAACCTGTCTTATGCGGTATGTTGTACCCTCCTTTAACCTTAAAAGTGCACCCCAGGGAAGGGAGCCAGGAGATGGTGAAGTATAACACGGTATTACAGGCTATTTTAATATGCCCTTGAATGAAACTCTCTATTTAAATATGATTCAGAAAAAAAAATGGTACACTTAGAATATTTTCAGTCAAGTGAGTTAAATTATATAAAGTATTCATTGTATCAGATAGGAATTAAAGTCAGCATTAGAGAATCATTTTTTAAGACTCAACAAAAACATCTGACAGATAAAGTGATAGGAGCATATGGGAACAGCGTCTTCTTCACACTAGCTGCTTTTACTCTGTATTCTTTATGCTGCAGACACATGGCATGGGTATCTTGCTCTCTGTGGACCCAGGTGAGAACATCTCCAGACAAACACAAGCCCTCAGTATATATGAATGACCAGCTCCTGCGTCTTACCTGGGGCCACTCCCCCCCAGAAGTCGCTCTCCTTTTTATTTCATTGATTGTGTTTTTTCTGGAATCCGGGTCAAGGCGGGATACCAAAACTGGCTGCAAAGCCCGTAACAATCCTTAAAGACAAAAGGACATAACCAAGTCATTTTTTTAAGCCACCATGGCATTAACATTGGATAAACTGAAATGATTTTTTTTTACAGCAGATGAAAACACTAGCAAGTTGAAAGAAGAATCTTTTAAAAACATAGATTCAAAGTTTTCTAGTTAAATGCAGAGATGGGTACTATTTCATTGATTCTACAGAAGTTAGTGGAAAGAGTGAAGGTGGGGGTGGGATGGAGGGAGGTGCAAACGTCTTCTTCCTTAATAAATCTTAAGTTGTCAATCAAAGCTTCAAAACCATCTTGTTTGATTTCAGATCATGCACATGAGTAGAGGGCGATTATGACTGATTTTACTAAAATCCTTCCAAACAGGTCACCTCTTATCACATGAAAACAGTCTTCCAGTGTCCTGCAATGGAAATGTTTGGGGAAAAGCCATGTAGCATAAAGCACAGTAAATTGCACACTGAAGGACAAAAAAGGGTCTTCATTCATTCATCGACAAAGCTACAGGGATTCCTATTCTTTCTCGGGGACACCGAGGAGGCAACATCCAGCGACGACTTTCACACCCATCCTCTCATCGCTTGGTCTGTGCCGTAACCTTGGGACAACCAGGAGCAGTTACTTGGAGACTGATTCCTCTGGGAGAGATGGAAGCATCTGGCAGGAAAAACATTTCACTTGCTTTGTTATTTTTTATGGCAGGAAGCACTCACTGTTCCACTTCGTAATTTTCAAAGAGTTACACAAATGTCCCTCGGGGAACCGTAGGGGCACAATAATTTAGAAAGCAGAGCTGGGAGGAAAGATTCAGCACATTTATCAGCCTAAAACCATAAAGAGAAGTTCATGAAATAGCATGTGGCCAGTGGTTTCTTTTCCCAGACTCTTTAAAAAAAAAATCGTTTTTGAAGTCTGATTTTCCTCGTGACATGTAGGAACACAAAGATATGACAATGCAGTGATAAGGGAAAGTCTCCTGGAAGGCCAAAAGCTAAAGATAAAAGGGGGAAAACACCTCATCCTTTACATAGAGTAGTTCATTTAAGGAAAAGAAAAATGTTTAAAGTATTTTAAAATTTTATTTTTAACTGGCTGGAGATGTTGCTCGGTGTTAGATCATTGTCCTGCATGTACAAGACCATGAGTTTAATCCCCAGGAATGAAAGTAATAAGCATATTGAAAATGCCTATGTATGATTCTTTCATCTTAATGGACGCACATGATAAGCCTTCAGCTGTCACCCTTCGGATACTTACTGCCAGCCAGAGGGGTCTGTGCATTCTCGTTCCGTGACACCAGAGAAGGCAGCCCAGCTACTACACAGGCAATCCCGTCGAAGAACGTGGAATGAGGAGCAACGACAAAAATGGGGGCTTCCAGGGGGCTTGCAACCTTTCCTTTCACGGTAACCGTAAACCCCATTGAGAAGAACATGGCACGGCCCAGGAACTTCAAGGCAGGCTGAGTGATCTTCCTTTGAAAGCAATGATGGAAAAGACGTTTTTAGCCTTGCTTTACTCTAAAATACAGTAGGAACGTCGAAACAGAACAGAGGACCTCATCTTCATAGATGAGCTATAGAAAGTAAGAGCTCAGAATTATCTGCAGCTGTCAACTTGACACGTGTGGAAAGAGGCAGCCTCAGCTGAGGAGCTGCCACCGTCAGACGCGCTGTGGGTGTGTATGTCCATGGGTTACTTCCTTTATCACCAATTGATGTTGAGGGCCCAGCCCAGTCCACTGAGGCAGCAGGGCCTGATCGTGTGAGAAGGTAATGACATGAGCTCAGAGAGCAAGCCAGTTAGCAGTGTTCCTTCATGCTCCTCTGACTCCAAGGTCCTGTCTTGAGTTCTCCTGCCTGACTTCCATGATCAACAGATTATGACTTGAATTGTAAGATGAAACAAACCCTTTCTTCTCCACATTGGTGTTAGACAGTGTTATCACGGCAACAGAAAGCAAATTTGAATAGGAGCTGAACAGGGAATGCCTCTGAACTGGCACTGTTCTAAATGTTTTGTATATGTTAATAATTTTAAGTCTCAGCCTATCCTTGTGAAATGCATATTATTATTACCGTCCTCATTTTTAAAACTTATTTTTTATGTTTATATATATATATACATACATGTGTGTATATATTTATATATAATATATAAACATATTTTTATATAATATTTATATTATATATATTATATTACATAATATATTGTATATAAACACACATATATATGTGTATATATGTATACACACACACATATATATATATATGTGTATATATATATATATATATATATATATATATATATACACACACACACACACACACACACACATGTATGTCTGTAAGAATGTGTATACTAACTACAGTGGGCATTTGCTGGTCAGGGGAAAACTTGTAGGAGTCAGGTCTTTCCTTCTACCATGTGGATCCAGGGGCTTGAACTCAGGTTGTTAGGCTTGGCGGCAAGCATCTTGACCCAGTGAGCCCTTGTGCCAGCCCTTTTAACTTCATTATTTACATTTACATTTGTGTGTGTGTGTGTGTGTGTGTGTGTGTGTGTGTGTGTTTGCCATAGGTATGTGGGTGACCAGTGAGGCCAGAAGAGGGTATTGGAACTAGTATTACAAGTGGCTGTGTGCTACCTGATGTTGGTAGTGGGACCTGATCTCTGGTCCTCTACCAGAGCAGCAAACACCCTTACCCCCTTGGGCCAGCTCTCTTGAACCTCATTTTGAAGAGAACAGAGGCACAGAGTAATGATTTGTCTAAAGATACATGGATCATAAATGACTCCATAATTCTGTAAGCCTGAAACAATCAAAATAAATCTTCAAATACAGTCCACAAGGAGACTACCAGCATCAGTACTGGCTACAGAAAACAGTCATCTTGGGAATGAATTCCTCTTATATAATGAAGATGCTACTGTCTACCTAAACGCTTTAGAAGTCTCATGGGGAAGTGACTGAGGACTAGCCCTTAGAGATAACTCTAGTCTATAGTACTACAGCCTGCAGATATCACCAAGCACCTCCAGAAGCAAATGCACCGTTGCGATACCATTGAACGTGGATACACAAGCAATTCCAGAAGCCTTGCTATTTACTTCTTGAAAAGGTAGAATTACCATTAAAATCAATTATCTGTGCTGGCGAGATGGTTCAGGAGGTAAGTAAATTCTTTGCCATCAAGTGTGAGAGATTTAAGTAGATAGGACCCACACAGTAGAGAGAGAGAGAGGCAACCACGGCCTCTGCATGTGTGCAGTGGTATATTGCACATGCATACACACATATCTGCACAAAACTGGTTTAAAAAGATTACTATCATGCTGTGCAAATAACTGTGTTAGACACATAGGACACATAGGACTTGTAAGGTTCAGTCCCTTACCTGAAAAGATTAAATAATAGGGCATCAAAAAATATTTTAAATAGATATCTAGACTCCTAAGCACTGAATGGGTATACTTCAGTATCTGAGCAAACACGAGTTATAGAGCACCCAGACATGGGATGACTCTTACTATCTTGAAATCAGAAGAGTTGTGAGCATCCCACCCAGACCCTCACAGAACTGGGCCCACTAATGCTCCCTTGCCGAGAGGTGAGAGCATTCACAGGACACCAGAGCAAAGCCGTGCATGAAAGAGGCAGACTCACGTGTATATCCTTCTCTCCAGATATCTAAGCAAAAAGAAATAGCTGGGGTGGAAGTGGGGGTTGTCCCCGTTCTTTGGTGCTCTAGCCCCTCTTAAGTTCCCTGTGCTTGTGAGGTAACCCCTTGTGCGTCCTCCTGCAAGGACATCCCAGCTAAACCTACTGCTTCACTAAGCTAGACGTGGGCGGAGCCATTTCTTTGGTCTGTCATCAGTGTCCTATCTGAATGAATAGACCTTTGTTCACATCTCTACTTTAAAAAAAACCAAAAAACAAAACGGACAATACAGTTCTTCATGGAAAGTCAAATAAAATGTGTGCAGTCATCCCTCAGCTATTGTGAAGAAAAGACTCCACACCCGGTCATTTGTAAATAGCAACATCCTTGGCTGCTCAAGTCTTTTATAAAATGCCCTGTGATCACGGCATATAAAAATCTATGCACACTGTCCTGCAGACTTTCAAACATCTCTAGAGTGTTTAAACTCATACCATGTAAATGGCATGTAAATAGGCATATATGTAAAGTAGAGATATTATCTTTTTTCGAAGCATTTTGATTCAGATGCAGAACATACTCCTGACTATATAGCATCTATGAGGTATTAAAAATAAGGAAAAGAACTTTTTTTTTTAAATGAGCTTCTAATTTTCTTAACCGGTGAAAAGCTTCTAGTAAGTAGCCATGGAGGAAGGTTCTGTGATGCTGGCCTCACAGGGAATAAAACTCAGTAAACCAGAGTGTTTTCCTGAGGACACAGGAAGGTGGTGACCTCCACCTTCAGTCTAGAGGGGAGTTCTCTGCACTACAGGAACACAAAGTACATTTCCTTCCGGGTTTCCATACTTTATTTCTTAACTACAGTGCTGTATAAATATATTTCAATAAGCCACTACCCTTAATGACTTCTATCTAAATGTTTTTTAAACACCCGGAGTAGCGGGGAAGCTGTGCAAACAAAGTGGGTTGAGTTCGAGCTCCAGAAGCCACTTAAAAGGCAGACAGACAGGAGAGTATGCATGTGTAATCTGAGCACTTCTTTGGAGGGGTGGGAGGGGAGACAGTGGACTGTTTAGCACTGGAATGCTGTCTAGTAGCAGAAACCAGGGGAAGATGAGACTCCACTCCCAAGTGTTCTCTGAACGACACGTATGTGCTGTGGCACAGTACACACATGAACATGTGCATTCAGGCATGCACACACACATTTTTTAAAATGTTAATGGCTAAAAGTCTTGTGCTGCATAACTTCCAAATTATTTGTATGAGAGAGATTTCCCTGACAGCAGTAAAACTTTTCTAAAACAAAACCAACAAAATTGAAAAGGACACATCTTTAATTTTTTGTTCTGAATTCTTAAGCCATTTCTCACCTAGACTTTTGTAAGCCAGTAACTATAAAACCAAAAGAAGAGGAGGAGAAGGAAGAGGGGGAAGAGAAAGAGGAAGAGGAGGAGAAGGGGGGAGGAGGAGGAGGAGGAGGAAGAGGAGGAGAAAGAGAAATCTGAAAGAATCATGAATCAGGAAAATCGATGCATAAAGTGTTACTTTACAGTGTGAATGAACCCTTGAGTTATAAAACAAAGAAGTATGATTTGCCAGGACCGAGTTTTCTCTGGGGGCACTGCCAACACTTTCCCACTTCAAGACAGCTTTGTTTTTGATATTCACATCTGTTCCTGGAACAAAACCTGAAAACAAACTGTGTATACCTTTATACTTCTATAAAAGTTGTAGAAGAGTAGTGCTCATGATTTAGGAAGACATATCTGCATTTGAGATTTGCATACATAAGTTCTGGGAGTTCATCAATGTCCTAAAATAAATGTATGGATTTGCAGCCTAGTGGAATCCACCGGCTGCACATTAGAGCCTTGTATGCTATGTACAGATGGTAACAATTTGATCCCGCCAAACATTAGTAACTTCTATTAGTATATTTTACTTGTTCTTGCTCATTCCACTCTCTAGAACCTTCCCAATTAGATAATTCTAGAAATGCTAGAAAAACACTTCCATTTGCCTCAGTACTAACATTCGGAAAAAAAAAAAAAGTGCTATTTCGAATGATAATAAAAGTGAATGGTAACCATGGTAACCACTAACATAATTAATAAAAATAACCCATCTACTTAATCACATTACTGCAGATCATTACCTCAGGGGAACAAAAGCAAATGTGAATACTGTGGAAAGGCAAAAAGAAAGCCCATTATTTCACAGCTATAATGTTCCAGAAATGACAACAGAGTATGTTAGGCTGACTGCATCGGTGTGTCACAAGGCCCAAGACAAGCAACCTGAGAGAAAGAAAGATTTTTTTTTTTTTTTTTTTTTTTTTTTTTTTTTTTTTTTTTTTTTTTTTTTGCTCATGGCTTTAAGGGTTTTGGTTTAGGACAGAACAGGACAACTCTTTTCTGGGGACCATGATGCAGTGGTGGAGCATCACAGCAGTGAGAACAGGAGAGAAGCTGTTCACCTCACTGTGGACAGGAAACAGAAAGGAAATGCACAAAGGAGCTATCCCCCTCCCTCCCCAGGACACATTACTAGCGACCTAATTACTCCAACTAGGCTAGGCCCCTCCCGATTTTCACCACCTCCTAATAATGCCGTCATATTATGAATCCATCAAGAGACTAATCTTTTGGTCAGGGCACAGCCCTCAAGATACAGTCACTCCCCAAAAGCCCCATTAGCTGCCAACAAAGCTTTTAATATATGAATCTATTGGAGCCATTTCATGTTAAAAACATACCACAGGGACACTTTATGGACCAAAGATGAATATCCTTCACAAAAACTCAGAAAGCAAAATGTTTTAACAGTAATTATACCTAAAACTCAGTATTGTCCGAATGCACCTGTGTGATAATTTCTGCTTAAATCAAGGCCACTTCCATGCGAGAAACAAATACAAACTGTTAAAAGCAAGTAGCAGTAAGCTAAAACCACCGATCATTGGAGAAACTTTGGAAGTTTTGACTTGTGTAATATTTGGACACAACTACCACTTACCTCCTCCAATCGCTTATTGGATGGGTCAGCTTTTCAGGGCAGCATGCTGTTGAAATTACAGCAAATGGCCATGCCAGTAGCAAAATTAATCCAACCAGTAGAGCTCGGACTGGAAGCAGAATAATTCCAAGAAGAATCATCTGCAAATCAAAGTTGACCAAAAAAAAAAAAAAAAAAAAAAAAAAAAAAAAAAAAAAAAAAAAAAAAAAAAGATAAATAATAGGAAAGTTTTGGCTTCCTGCACATACTCAAGGGTGAATTAATTAAATGTTGTCTTGCATGAGACTGAGATATAAACACACACACACACACACACACACACACACACACACAAGATATGACACTGAATCTCAAAGGGCTACTTCTAACAGAGCATAGTGACACATATCTCTTAATCCCTGGATTCTCCTCCCAGGAGAAGCAGGGAAATCTATAACATCTATAGTTTGAGGCCAACCTGGCCTACATAGTATGATCCAGGTAAGCCAGGAATACATTATGAGACCCTGTCTCAAAAAAAAAAATTAAAAATAAAACAACAACAAAAACAATAACATCAATAATAAAGGCAAAAGAAGCAGTGAGAGAACCATGGGACAACTTGATCTGTGCATCAATGAGGGGGCATAGAGGATGCTGGGAGAACAGAGGAAAGGTGAGCCTGACTTAGTAGCCAAAACAGGCTTCCTGGAGAGAAAGTGGTACCCTGAGTACTCCTGCAAAAGAAACAGATGCTCCTAGGTCTGTGGTCCTAAGTACTTGAGAGACCAAGGCAGCGGGAGCAAGTTCAAGGCTGTCCAAGCTACAAAGTGAAGGGAACTGGAGCTTAATACTCTAGTGCTTGCCCCACATGCTCAAGCACCAGTGTGGTCCCGGCAGCGCTAACCACAAAGCGAGCAGATGGTAGCCAGGCAAGACAGATACAGTTTCCCAAGAAAGAGTAGGAATAGTAGTCTCAGTGAAGAATGGATTGCACTGCTTCCCAGGTCTGCCAATTCTGAGTAACAAAGCAATAAGAAAGTGGAGGGGGAGAATACAAATTAAAAATAAGTATGAATAAAGAGTAGAAGAATAAGAACAGTAAGTTATATGTAAATGCTTATTGTGTGTCAGGCACATGGCACACAGTGACTCACTTAGGTCTTTAGATATTAAGTTGCTTTACATGCAAAGAACACCATGGAGAGATAAATTAAACCACAATAAATCAACACAAGGGGAAATAAACTTATTTAGAAAGCCTTTGCTCCTAATCCTTACACAATCCTGCCTTTTAAGTGAATAGTCATGATATGTAATACCACTTTTGCATAAAATTATATGATACAAACAGTGCAATCTGTCTTTGGTCTCTATTGGCCTCAATAGGAATTTGAATATCATTACATAACTTACAAAAATGCCCCAACTATTCTAGTTCTCTATCTGTCTTAGTTGTGGTAATTTTCAAGTAGGACTTTAATTCAAGTGGTGATGGTGTGGTGTGGGCTCTAATTTGTTTTTCTTTAACATTTTTTGAAGACATTTCTAGATTCTCTACATTTCCATAGAAGTTTAGAAGTAATTCCTCAATGTACTCTGTCTCTCTCCCTCCCCCATCTCTCTCTCTCTCTCTCTCTCTCTCTCTCTCTCTCTCTCACACACACACACACACACACACACACACACACACAGAATCCAGACATAATCTGGAAAAAAACTGTCATACTAATAATACTGTGTTTTCCAGTTCACAAACACGCTACATCCACTGACATGTCGTAAGTTCTCATAGCACTATTTTGTTGTTTCCAGTTAAACATACTTCTAAGTATTCAACATCATTTACTGTTATCACAAATATAATTATCTCATTTTATTGCTTAATTGTTTGATGCTTAGTGTAAATACAAGTGTTTTTTTATTTCTAGTATAATTTGTCATAATCAGCAAAAACATCCTGTAATGTTTCAATCTTCTGAAAATTTCAAGACTTCTTTTCAGCCAACGATTGGTCTATTTTGGAAACTCTGCAGTTGCAAGGGACGGTATCCTGCAAATGACAGTTTAGTAAAGGTGGTGACCACTGCTCTTTAACCCTTATACTTTAATAAGCATCTCTGGTCTGCTGTTTTCTATCAAGCACTAAGAAATGAGTGTCAGCATCCTCAAAGCAAGTTGCTTGCTTGCTTGTTTGTCTGTTTAGTAGCCCAGTTCTTTGTTACACCTAAACTGCTCCAATAGCTTCTTAGCTATATTGTCTTGAAATTTTGGCCAGCAGTTGCTCGGATGACTACAGCATATACATTTAATATATGACAATTCAGAAAGCTATGCGTCTTCACACGCAATGTAGAAAATACAGTGCAATTCTGTCCTCTCAAAAAAACCACTTTACATGTTTTACATCTACATAAGATTTTGTTTTCACTAAATCATCACGTTTTATAGTTCCTTGATTAAATTAAGAGGAAGAAAAAAAGGAGTTTTATTTACCAATTTCCAAGTATCATTTCCAATATTCTTCATTCTTTCCTGTGTATCCACGTTTCTATCTGAGAATATGATGTCGTGTTTCTACTACTGGAAAAACGTTCTTTATCTCTCTCTCTCTTTTTAAATTACCCCTCCTTACTTATTTGCATGCACATGTGTGTGTGTGTGTGCTGCTACACATGTGTGGAAGTCAGAGTCAGTTCCGTCTACCACATAGGTCCTGAGAAACCTAACTTAGGTCTTCAGGCTTAGCAGACAGAGTTTTTTTCTGCTGAGCCTTCTTGCCACTTTGTTTACTTTTGTTTGTCTGTCTGTCTGCAAAGAGGATTGAACCCAAGGCCCCAAGGCAGCAGTGAGCTACACATCTCTAATCCCCATTTACTGTTTGGTTTGGTTGTTTCTCTTTTGGTTTTGGCTTTTGAGACAGAGTCTCTCTCCACAGCGTTGGCTGTCCTGGAACTCAATGTGTAGAGCAGGAGACTCACCTGCCTCTGCCTCCTGAGTGCTGGGATTAGAGGTGTGGACCACCATGCCTGGATTCATTTATCATTCCTTATATAAAATCCTTATAACAACTCTCATCATTTTTTCTTCTTCAATTTCCAAATAATATTTTTATATTACATTCATCTGTCTGTCTATTTTGCAAGTGTGTACATGTATGTATGTGGGAGCTTGTATGATACAGCACATGTGTGGAGGTCAAAGGACATCTTGTGGGAGTTAGTCTTCTGTCTCCACTAGGTGGATCTTGGGGACGAACCTGGGTTATCTGGTGTGGTGGCAAGCACCTTCACACAAGGAGCCATCTTCCTAGCCTCCTCACTGGCTGTTCATTTCAAGATTGACTTGTCTTTTCTAAAGAGTTCTAGGCGTTATTTACATGCTTTGGATACTATATCCTTACCAGATATATTATGTACAAACATTTTTCTCAAAATTTCTTAGGCTATTACTTTAATGTCTTCCTCTCATTTATGTGTCCAGTGGGTGTGTGCGCTTTTTCGTGTGCTTGCTTTGGGCTCCTGGAGTATGTAGGTGGTGTGCATCCGGAAGCCTAAAGTTAATGCTGGATGCTTTCTCAACCACTTCCCACTTTAATTACTGGGGTAGGATTCCTTACTGAAGCACAGCTCACCAATTTAGAGCAGTCTGATTGGCCAGCATGCCCCAGGGATCCTGTTTCTGCCTCATTAGTGCTGGGATTAGAGGCAGCCACTATCCTTGCCTAGCTTTTCATAAGGGTTCCAGAGACTCAAACTCAGGCTCCCATGTTTGTGTGGTAGGGGCTTTATTCACTGAGACATAACCTTGGATGCCTCTTCAATAGAGTGGGAACATTTTGAGGCACAAAAAAATAATTTCACAATATCTATTTCTCCTATGGCTCCCTCTCCCCATCCCACCTTGTGTGTGTGCACCTGTATGTGTGCACACGTACGTGTGTGTGTGTGTGTGTCTGTGTGCACATGCACACTTGCTTATGCTTTTATTGTATGTCTACAAAACGAATGACTAATACACAGTCATTAGGATTTACATTTATGTTTTCTCCTAACGCTTTCTTTATTTTCACTCTCATGTTTTCTCTGTTTCGTTCTTTTATCAGCATAGGCTGTTTTTATATTAGGTGTATTTAATTTTCTTGTGTATGTTAGTCCATTTATCCCAGACCACTTACTGAAATGACAAGTCTTCCTCCATTGAATTGCTCTAGCACTCCTGTAGAAAAATCGATGGCCACGGATATGTGTTTGTTTCTGGGACCAGTTTTTTCCCATTGATCCGTTTATTTGGGGACTTTCATGATTTAATTCTGTAAAGTTCATTTTCTTCGTCATGTGTGGCTACTGAAATCTCCCATCAATTCGATTAATGGTCAGTTAATACACACAGGAATTTCCTTCAGTGTAGAAACATAAATTTCCCAGTACTTGCAGGAGGCTTTTGTTGTACATATTGGGGTACATGTCAATGTAAGTGGCGGTTCAAAACTGTCTGAGCCTTGGATCCCTGCTTGTACAGAGCCTCAAGGCCGATCAGAGATGAGACATCAGGGTATTCTTGGATTTTTCCAGAACACATGCATACATAACACCTTTCTCATGTTCACTGCTATATGTCCAGAGATTGGTACTTACTATATTATATGCAGCAAACAGACACTTTTTTGTGAATAGATAATCCCATCAGTGACCACTAGTCATTTTAATTCTAAATTCTTTTGCAGTAATAAAAATTATGCTACATTTTTTCAATGACACATAGTAGCAAAAGACCTATAAGTAGTTTTTTCAAAATACATAAATAGGGGCTAGAGAGATTGTTCAGCAGTTAAGAGCATTTGATTGTTCTTCCAGAGGACTGAAGTTCAATTCCCAGCACCCACATGATAGCACACAACTGTCTGTAACTCCCAGTTCCAGGGGCTCTAATGCCTTCGTACATGCAGGCAAAAAAAAAAAAAAAAAAAAGTATATAAAATAAATATAAATAAATCATTTTAAAATACATATATAAAGGAGAAAAGATGAATTTAAGCCTTGAGCCCTAAAATAAAATGCTCAAGTGGTAACAACCCTGAAGAAGACACCAATCATAATTCAATATTAAATTTAGTCTGAACCAAGTACCTAAGTGAGCGTATATCTGTACTTTAAAGTAGATAGTATAAACGTCATATTTTACCCACACCTATTCAAATGCTCCTTAACCTATGCTATTCAAGCCACCGACGCATCTGTGGCATCACTGATATTACGGATTCTATGGCATCACTGGTATTATGGATTTTATGGCATCACTGGTATTACGGATTTTTAAAAAGAAAGGGAATGGATGCCCAGGCAGTTTGATCCAAGTAGTAAATTTTAAATTCAGTATACAATTACAGACATACAACATAGTGACCAGTATTAATACTGGCAAGCCACAGTACATCATGCCACATATCATCTCATTTAATTTAACTCACCTTTGAAGAATTATTTCAATTTATAAGATGAAAAAATATGATCGATAACGGAGGGTGGGTAACTAGGCCAAATTCACAGAATCTGTGAATAATAAGCAACCAATGCACTTTGCATTATAAGTGGTTCTCATGGAATTTTTTTTAGAAAAAGCTTTTTCAGGTGGTTTTTAAAAGACGAATAATCTACTCAAGGTACAATACAAATATTTAAATATGTTGCTTTGAGCCTCCCTTCAAACTCTGAACCCAAATAGCCAGGGCACATTTTCACGGAAACATAACTCATTTGTCTAGAGTTAGTCTTGAAGGATGGCATAGGTTCTTAGAAGTACTGCAAGCGGCTCAAAGCATAAAGAAGAACTCTGTAAACTTAGTGTCTCGGCATCGTTTTTCTTCCTCTCATTCCTATCTTCAACCAGATCCTTATCGTTACTCTAACCACCACGCTCTACCATCAACAACCCCCCGCCCCCACACACACACACTTAGATGCCTCCTCTACAGAGGTCACAAGTCGTAGATCTGTATATAGAAACAATGCTAAACACTACTTCAGTGCAAAGTCGCAAAAATTATGAGATGCAAGGGAGACATTAACATGCCTCCCCTCTGCAGACCAGACAACCGTTGCTCCATCCATCTTTCTCTTTCTCCCATCACTAACCTCACTAAAGAGGAAGTCAAAAAGTGAACTAACTAACGCTAAACGCTGCACTGTCCGAGATAAAGACAACTTCCTTGGTGTCCATTTCTTACAGCGGCTACCTCTCACGTCGTCATCTTTGAATCTAGAAAGGGTGCTGTGTAAAGGTCAAATCAAAAAAACCTTCTCTACCACCTTCATGGGTCTCCCAGATTTGTCTTTTCTATGCTTCGTAATCACAGCCTGGCTGCTGCAGCACAGCTAGTCACTAGAGCCTTACCTGTGGTTCCAAGAATAAAGCCGGGCTCTCTGCCTCCTCCCTTACTTTATCCAGCTCTGACTGGCTCCCCTTTTTACAAAGGGAATATAAAGAAGAGTGACCTGAAACCCACTCTCTCATGGTAGCTCTCAATCCTCTGCTTCCACAAAGTTCCTACCCCATCCCTCCCCTTCTTAGGCAAGGAATAGGTCCCTATATGGCAACCTCCTTGCTGGCGTGCCTTCTCTGCGTCTTCTTGCTTTCATGTTCCTTAGATCATCCCATCCCCGCAGTGTCCTCAGCTCTCTCACATCCTCCTGTCTGGCCACTATGACCCTTTTCAGTCGGATCCACAGCTCTTCCTTCCGCAGATGCTTTCCCATACGGCACTCAGCCAACCTCCCCCTTCAGACTCACTATCACCTCAGTTGCCTCCCATGTCAGATTTCCAGTTCTTCAGACAAACTCCTAGTCACACCTACTAATGCCCTCAGAGGGTCAGACTGGTGACCTCCTCTGAGACCCTTCGGATTCAGGATCCTGATAAACGCCTCCTCCATCAGACCAGCTATCCCCTCAGATACCTTCCCTCTCAGTCCTGATCCCCTAAAGACTGATCCTCCTCCGACTAGATGCCCTCACCCCGAGCCTCCTCCATCGTACCACATTGCCTCAACCTGAGCCCGCCGCGCCTCTACCTGCAGCCGTCGGGCCGCACTGATTCTCGTCTGCTGGACGAAGGGGTTGGGCACCGGCGGCGGGAAGAAGGACGCCTGGCGGGGTACCATGGGTGGTCGTAGCCCGGCGTCCCCGACGCCCGAACCCGGCACAGTAGCCGCCACCGCTGCGGCCTCGGCGCATCGGTTCATGACGGATCCCGGTGCCCGACCCGAGCAAAGCCGGGGACCCGAAGTGAGCGGCAGAATTCACGCTGCAGAACAGCCTCAACCCGAGAACCCCAGACTCCCAGCCCCAGGCGCCGCTCCTGGCTTCTGCGCAGGCGCCAGAGTCACCTAGCCACTAGCTGCCCCTCCCTCCGGGACGCACCCCGGGCTCTGACCCCGCCCCGTAGGAACCTGCTTTCAGGACACACCTCTTGGAGCCCAATCAAGTAAGTAAACTAATAAATCCAGGGTGGGTTTTGTTTCTCTATGTTCGATTTCCGGAGTGTTTCGTTTTTGTGTAAACCTATTTCTTTTGGGGGTGTTTGTAGGTTAGAAAGAAAGCGAGCTAAAACAGTAATTAGTAGCAGGAGTAGACAATGTCCCGCTCAAAACGCGGATTAACATTAAGGAGACGGCTTTCTTTCACAGAAATTGAACTACTCTTTAGAAAAAGCAAAAGCAACTGGCTCCCACCGTAGATGAGGAACCTGACTCAGAAAAGGGAAACGCTTGATGACGCACTGGCTCCCTTTCACACTGAGGAAGTATGAGGCCTGTCTGAACCTGCATAGGAGAGGGTAGGGGGAGACCAGGGTCGCCCAGGACCTCAGGTCAGTTGCTAGTTGGTAGAACTCTGACTAGCTACAGTTGAAGAATGGAGATGCTGAAACACTTATCCCTGGTTAACTCTCCTCCCAGCAGGCAGTGGGGGACACGGAGGGTGAGAAGCATCATTCAGGCCCTAAGACAGCTGCGTGTCCAAATTTAGCCACTACGATATCTCAAAATCTTCCTGCTGCATCAGGTAACTGTGAGACCTGGGGCTAGTGACTTAACTTCTCTGAGCTAGTTGCCTCCTCTTGCAATGGGAGGGTAACTGCTACCTCATAGGGCTATATAGTACAGATTAAATAATGCATTGTAATGGACATAGTGACACACTCAGGAGATGGTATGGTGGGGAACAACTGAATTCTCTCTGAATGTGTAACAGAGAACCTTATAAGTCACAATTTTGCCTCTGCTATTAGGTAAGCCTCCCAGCCTACAGACTTTGAATAGCCTGCCACTTGCAAGAAGGAGCTTCAAGAATCAGAACTAGTAGGCGGGACACAGGAGAAAAGGTGATTTCAGGCTCACTGAGATCTCTCTCAGGAATTAGGTCCACTCCTTACTCCATTACCTCTAATCCTACCAGGGAAGACCCAAAGCAGTAAGACTTCCAACCTATCAGATCTGGCAGGGACTTATTGAAAAACAAATACACACCAAAAAAAAAAAAAAAAAAAAAAAAAGGTAGCTTTCGGAATTCATTGACAAATCTCTCTCTGCGGGAGAAACTCCTACATTTATTGTGCCTGTGTTTAGAAAGCAAACACATCATCCCCCTCAAAGTGTGTTTCCTTGGGGAGGCTTGAGGGGGGATGGAAGCCGCTGCCGCTGTGGCTCTGGGCTGAGAGCTGTGTTCATCATTTGGCCCCAGTTCAAGTTTTGTTTCTAAAGCTCTCTGATCCTGGCCAACCACTGTCCTCTGGACCCAGCTGCCTCTCCCTGGAGTCTGTCAAGATGATTTTAAAGGGTCTTCGAAGAGGAGTGGGCGTGGTTTCTGTGGCCGTCTTTCACCGACATCGAACTACTGCTTAGAAAAGGCAAAAGCAACTGGCTTCCACTGTGGATGAGGAACCTGACCCAGGGAAGGGAAATGATTGACACAACCATAAGGATCGCTCTCAGTGAAAGAAAAAAAAAAGGGGGGGAATGGGGAATAGAAAGCAAACCTCTAACAGACGTCATACCTACAGGAATGGAATTGCTGCTGTGTCCCAGCTCTTCCTCAAGATCAAAACGACCTCTGTGTCTAGGCTTTCGCCCATGTAGATTAGACACATGAGCCTACTCACTCTGGGGTTTATAGTTTGACACCGCTGACCTTTCCAGCACACATCCTCTGTGCCTTGCATTGCGCAGAGATTTGCTTTTTATGTCCCCTCTCTGGCCGTGAGCTGCTAAAACAGAGCCAAACACTGCCACTCAATGGGTGTCTTTATTTATACTTGTTTGCCATTTCCCATGGGGAACTGTTAAAGGGAGAAGCAGGAAGGCTGAGCAGAAAGCCACTGACTTGGTTCTCCTCCATCCAGTGGAGGAAACGACTCGGGATGCTCTCCACAGAGTGAGGAGGGGAACCCTCGCTAGGCGCTAGGCAGGCTGAGATGCATCATGCAGTGATTCCAGACAACCTGATTCCGTGGGTCAGAAAATGCAACGTAGTGGAAAACTGAAAAGGTTGAACAAAACGAGGGAAGGGCATACAAAGCAAACCGCTAAAGCAGTGCAGGTGTCGGGGCAGCCGGAAGGGAGAAACCAGGTGTCTCTGATTTCCACCTTGACACACCTGTATCCCACTGCCCCATGCCAGACTGTTGGGCCACCAGTGCCCTCCTAAGACAGTCTCTGTTGACTCTGAGGGTGCTGTAAGCCATAAAAGATCATAGATGCTGAAGAACCGGAAGTGTGGAGCACCAGAGCAGCCCAGAGGAGGGCTGCATTGCGAATATCCAAGCATCCCCTAGGGTGGGCGGGAGGGAGAAGAAGCACCTGGGAGGGGTACTGTCAGCACCTTTCTTGGGGCACAAAAAGAAGCTGCCCTCTTAAATCTGAAATCACCAGGTGAAGAAGGCTGGTTAACTACAGAGCGGAAGACAGGGCAGCCAGGCCTCTTCACATCCTTCCCCAGTGTCCTGGGCCCGGTGTGCAGTGATGAAGATTATAAGGCCTATGGGAACGGGGCCAGCTCAGCAGCCCAGCCAGTCCGATTTGATGCTTCCAAACTTCACACTCTTCAGACTTTGGTTCTCCAGCTTCAGGTAATAAGCACCCTTGAAGAAGTAACTGTGACCTGAGAGAGAGAGAAGAAAGAGAGACTGGACCCACTCTGACCTTACATGATACTCTGGAGGTTCCTGGGAGCTGTTAAGCCTGCCTGGCCTAGGGAAGCAGCTTTTCAACCAGGGAAGACCCTCAGGTCTGTAGGAAGAGGAAAGGCTAGGAAGTCAGGTCTCTTAGTTGCTGTACTTCTAAGCCAGGAATCAGGGCACTATCTTCTTAGAGCTGTGTTTCTCAACCTGTGAGTCATGTGACCCTTCAATACAGTTCCTCATGTGGTGACACCTCCCTAGCCATAAAATGTTTTCATTGCTACATCGTAAGTGTAACTTTGCTACTGTTAGAATCATAATGGAAATATCTTTTTTTCCCACTGGTCTTAGGCAACCCCTATGAAAGGGTCATTTGATCCCCCTAGAGGGGTCACGACCCACAGGTTGAAAACTACTGACTTAGAATTTGTTATGAGATTAAGTTAGACAATATTTGCTATTGGCAATAGCAACACCTTTCTGAGCACAAGCCAAACACATATATCATACGTCAGGGGATGGGGAACAGACGGCCCATATAGATATAAATAATATAAGTATAAATATGTATGAATATGAATATAAACATAAATATTTGCTTCTCTTTGTCTTTAATTCTGAATGAGTTGCCAAGATGTAAACACTTCTGGCAATATCATATGAATACGCAGATGTATGGCTTCTCTTTAAACCTCTAAAATATCTAAAACCACCAGACCCTACTCTTGCAGGTAAGCAGTCAGCAGAGGCTGAGAAGCGACCCTTTGCTATCAGTGAATCACTTGTCTCTGGTTCCTTACAACATATTCTCTCTCTCTCTCTCTCTCTCTCTCTCTCTCTCTCTCTCTCTCTCTCAGACTTCCCCCACACTCACACACAGTCACACTCAGGTCCCTCCATGTAATTACTCAGCCTTCCCCCCAACACACATACACACTCACACAACAATCATGTCCCCCCATGTGCACATACTCAGCCCTCCCACATACACACACTTAGGCACACACACACTCACACACACACACAGAAACTCTCACACACACACTCAGCCCCCACAAATACAGTCACACACTGACCCACCCACACACATACACTCACTTAGCCACATATACACACAAACTCATACTCAGTGCCCCACACACTTAGCCCACACGCACACTCAGGCACACACACACACAGTCCATACACATGCACACTCATAAACAGGCACACACATGTGCACACACACCCATACATACACTCATATACTCTTTCACCACCACACACTCATGCACATATACACTCACCCCCCCCCACATACTCAGGTCCACACCCATACTTACACACATGTACAAATTCATGCAGTCAGTAATGCACGCTTAAATGTGTACACAAGTCAGATCTACACTCAGCCACATGCACAGAAGCATGCACACTCTTACACACACATACACACATACACACACACTCACACAAACACACTCATACAAACACACACACACACACACACACACACACACATATGCATAATTTATTTTCTACTGTTTTCCCTCCTGGTCTCTAAAGGCTCTGGAATATGTGAATTCCTCCAAACATGAAGGACCCTGTCAACTCCATTTAAAACCCTAGCTCACAGTAGGGACTTTGACAGATATTTGGTTGAAGGGAACCCTTAATGGAGCACCTGATTATACATGGCTTGCTTTCTTCACTTGTGAGTACTCCCCATGGGAGCTCAGGGACATGCACTTTACAGATGGTAAGAGCACCAACACCCAACCACCCACACCACACATAACACACACACACACACACACACACACACACACACACCTTTGTGGTGCTGAATTAAAACCTCCTCTAATAAGCCATAAAAGCCAAACTGACTGACTTCATTTCCAGGGTACTAGAGAGTCACAGAACCCTCCCTTGGAATATGGTTCTCAAATTCCAATTACTGTCCTGTGCTGAAACTGCAAAGAAGCAAGCAGCTGAGTGGGGGGCAGTGGGGGGAGGTCACTGCCGCAGGGGTGACAGAGCATGACAAAGTTTGCCTTGTCTTGGGTGGAGCCATGCTTCTGATGGGAGGTGGTTACTAGGCCTCCTGAGAAACCCAATACAGTCTGGCTCAACCCCCAGAATGAATTTAGGGCACCAGGCCATATTCCTGGTCCCTGGAGGCCTCCCAGCCCTCCCCCTGTGGCTCCAGGCCTTGCAGCTGTGAGGGCCTTTCTAGATTTTACAGCCTGGAGCTTGGCTGGGGCAGCAAGGGTCAGGGGCCTGGCTGCCTTCCCAGCACTGAGCTGAAGGGACTGGTTTGTTTTCTGGGACTGCCCTGCAGGAGTGTGTGCCAAAGAGGAGCTGTTTTCTGGCTCGGATCGGGCAATCCTAGAACGCTAACAGAGGCCTGGGTAGCTCACCACCGCCCTGCAGGTCCACGACTGCATCCAGGTTATCAGGGATGGCATTCCAGGAGTCTGCAATGAGCTTAGGGAAACCGGGATCTATTTTCTTCTTCACTTCATTGTATCTAGGAGAGAGACAGGGAGATGTAGGTGGTTTCTGTGGAGGCAAACCCGCTGCCCATCCTCACTCACCGATCCTGGAGATAATGGAGCCAAAGGATGGCACAGAATGGGTCTGGGAAATAAGAATTGGCCCTTCAAAGGGGAAGTGGGCAGCAATGTGAGGGTCTAGAGAAGACCCGAGTTTGAATCTCACACTGCTACTTCCTAATTGAATGGCTTGAGACAATCCCTAAGAGCAGCAGCCAGTGTGACTGCCACTGAGAAGCACAAGCTTGCGTTTCTCTCATGTCTGGTATTCAGCAGGATTTGGGAACTGATAGTTCTTTTAAGGCTTTTTCTTTCTTTTTTTTTTCAAATTTTCTCATGTGTTTGGTTGTTTTGCCTGCATGTATGTATGTATGTCGTGTGAACGAGTGCCCTCAAAAGCCAGAAAAGGGAATCAGATCCTCTGGAACTCGAGTTATGGAGAGATGGTTCTGAACCATATGGGTACTGGGAATTAAATTAAATTACCCAGCACTTTGAGAACAGCAGATAGCGCTCTTGGCTGCTGAACCACGTTTCCAGTCCTTACAACCTTTGATACCCTGCTACAGTCCTAGGACCAGTGGACCAGACCCATATAATTCTTCCATTGTGTGGTTTGAACAAATTGCTACTTCTTCATCTGTCAAGCGGGGATCACAAGCCATGTCTGGGAGTTAACCGAGGCTGAGAGAGAGTGAGGTTACAATGCCATGTGGTGGGTGTAAGCTCACAGCCATGAGTCACCAGGCTGACTGCATGCCATCCAGTCCTAGCCCCAGCTGTCAGGGTACATGTTCTACCGGGCCCTGTATTTAATCCAGGTAAGTACCTTAAGCATTAGAAAACCCTTCTCCCTTGCTGTTGTTTCAAGTTTCTTGGAGAACTTTTTAATTGCTGCTGCCCCTTTCCTCCCTTCTTTCCCTCTGTCTCTCCCCCACCCCCCAACAGACTAGCTATATTTATTTTAAAGATGTAACACTGTGCAAGCTATGTGCTCCCACTGGGTGCCGGTGGATATCTCAGTAAACAAGGTCAAGCCTCACCTCCAAGGAGGAAATTTCTAAGCAGATCCTTTTAGATACCATTCTGGTGCTGGCTAAGCTTTCTTTGCTCTACACAGCATCCTGGATGGCTCTCCTTCTCCCCAGCAGCCAACCCTACCACCTCCATTCAGAAGCTCCAACCATAGCCTATACCACGTGTGTCTTTTCTAGGGGGTTTCCTTGCAACCTATCCCCCCAGAAACTGTCAGAAAAACCTTTACAACTGTAACTTCATCTGAATATAATTTCTTGGAAATGTGTTTTTTTCATGGGCCAAGTTACCAAAACCAAGTCCCCTAGCTCAAAATCCCCACCCAGACCCCCCACAACCCCCATCTGCATGACCTCTACTGAGCCCTCCCCCACTGTAAATCCCTGGAATTACAATGGTACAGAGATATGTACCCTAAGCCCCAAGGATTTCCCCCAGCACAAAGAGAGGGCAGGAATCAACCCCTACCCACTGTATAAGTAAGGATCAGAGAAATGAATCGGCTTGCTTCCAGAAGGTTCTTTTCATTCAGGAAGGCTACAGTGCCATGTCAGGAGAGGTGTCACCTCCTCCCTGTGTCTACAGATGTAGAGGGTAAAATACAGAGTGTCAGAGGAAACATTTATATCCCAGCTTTTCCATGTGTGCCTTTTGACCCACTTCTGCTTTAGTATCCTTGGTCCAGAAAATGACGCACATAACAATATCTACATTAAATGAGAAATCAATCCAGATGATATGCGCAGCAGGCATCTGGAGCAAGACTCAGGTCTGGACCGAGAGTTGCCAAGAATAGATGCAAATGTTTTTGAGCCTCTTTGTACCATAAGCTCCAGGAGGACAATGAGGGCCTCCATCTGGGCCTCCGTCTCACCAGCACCTAGCTCTGTACACAGCACATAAGGGATGCTGCATGTATATCTGTGGTCTAGGTGGGGACTTCAAAAAGCAGCAGCTGGCATGCTGGGGATAGTTACTTACCCTGGTGTCTCTCTCTCTCTCTCTCTCTCTCTCTCTCTCTCTCTCTCTCTGTCTGTCCACTTCCCTCCCTCCTTATCTCTCTCTTTCTCTCTGTCCCCTTCCCTCCCTCCTCCTTCTCTCTCTTTCTCTCTCTCTCTCTCTCTCTCTCTCTCTCTCTCTCTCTCTCTCTCTCTCTCAACCATGGCTCATGAAAGTGTCTCAAACTCCGCGTCACCTTTCCTGGGACAGACCTGTCTCCTTTGTATGCACAATCCAGAACCAAAGAGCAGCCCTTTCTAGTCCAGCCCCTTTACCAAAGGCTCCTGGAACTTCCTCAGCAGAGGACAGTATCTGTTCTGGCATCTAGAGTTAGAGGTCTTATCAAGGAAAAAGATTAAAAGAAACCAGCACGACATTTCAGGGCCTGTGAGTCTGTGTATGCATGAACACTCCTGCTCACACGGGACATGCCTGTTCTTGCATGTGTATACACATAGGGTGTGTAGGCGGGATTCAGTGAGACTACTTCCCAGGCATTGTGGGAAAATCACCTAGGCTTTAGGATTCTGAGATTTCTGAATCACGTGTCTATGGCTCTCCATCTCTCCCTCCCTCCACACTGAGTTTTGAAGATTCAGAGTGCCTGGGATGCCATTCCCAGTACGTGGGCATGCCGGGGGTGTGGGCATGCCGGGGGTGTTCCGGAGCCCATGTGCCGAGGTCAGCTCCGTGGTTTCCTGACAGACTGTTTTTCTTCTTGAGGCTTGAGATACCAATCAGCTTAGGTTGCTAAGTATCTCAGCAGTGCTTCCAGAATTCCACCCTGCCATGGGCAGCCCCAGGACATAAGCAGCTTCTGAATCAGGGCAGTTGCTGGTGGGGTGAGGGGAAGAGAAGGAGGAGGAGGAGGAGACAGAGGCTCACGAAGGAAGCTGGATTGTTTGTTCAGGGATTCCAGACAAAGTGTGGGAGTTCCATTAGTAGTTCCTGGGTAAGGCTTGGATACAATGACAGCCACCGAAGGTGAGGATGGGCAGGAGGTGGAGGGTGCTACGGAACTCTAGTCCACCCACTGATTGAACGACCCAGAGGGCACAGTGAAGGCAGCTGGGGAGGACAGAGGAAAAGCATCTTTAGGCCTATCTCTGGGCCAGCACACTTACATGTAAGTAGGATGACTGAGTTCTTTAGTTTCTTTAGGTCTCAGTTTCCTCACTGGTAAGCTGCGAAAAATTGTAAGCACACTTCTGGGCTTAAGCTATGTCCGCAGATACTGCTTTCTCTGGTCCCTTATCCTCACCTTTGCCTCTCAGTGCTAGAGCCTTCTTTTTGGAGGACTTGGAGCAGATCCGCCTGCTTCTAAACTTCTCTACTGCCAGTCTGCACCACAGGCCAGGCCTGCTGCAGACATAAGGGAGGGTGCCTGCTGCAGACACAGGGGAGGGTGCCTGCTGCAGACACAGGGGAGGGTGCCTGCTGCAGACATGGGGAAGGGTGCCTGCTGCAGACACAGGGGAGGGTGCCTGCTGCAAACATGGGGGAGGGTGCCTGCTGCAAACATGGGGGAGGGTGCCTACAGTCATGAGGGAGGGTGCCTGCTGCAGACATGGGGGAGGCTGTCTGCTGCAGACATGAGGAAGGATGCCTGCTGCAGACATGGGGGAGGCTGTCTGTGGCTTCCCAGGGCCTGGTTGGATGCTCTCTTCCTCATTTCCCTCTACTTCCTCGCCTTCACCTTCCCTTCCTGGGTTTCCATGCATCAGGAGGACAAGGGCACTCTCCAGGGTCAGAATACCAGGACTCACAGCCCAGTTGTCACTCCATGGCTATGGGCACTGAAGCCTGTTTTTTAACCCCTTGGAACTCTGTTTTCTGCCAATGAAAAGAGGGGAAAACAGTGTCTTGTACTTCACTAGACCTTGCAATTAGCATCTGGCATACGCTGACAGCAACAGCAGCTATTATCTGTAACTGTATTACCAGCTCTTCTGCATTGCCCTGACGTGAGGCTCTAGACTAGGTATCTTCAGGCCCAATCAAAGGCAGCTGAAAAAGGAAAGGAAATTCAGGCAAGAAATACCCTAGCAGTATTACAAGGAAAGTGCATCCTGACTTCCCTTGGAGGGCCTGTTCCCTGGCAGGCTGGGGACCAAGGAGGAGATATCTACCCACACTGTGTATATCAAGTCACAGAGTGTCTTTCCCAATAGAACTAGCCATGTTGCCATTGTACCTGGGATCACCTTACCTCCAGAACTTGTCTCCAGCAAAGATGTATGTCTTCTTGTTCTTACTCCAGTTAAAGGCAGCATCTACTCGCTGGACATCAGGGGGTAACCCCAGGCTGGTCAGTGGCTTGGGGTATCCTCTCTCCAGAGTGCTGGCAGAATAGACCCAGTACTCATTCCCTGAGGGAAGGGGCAGAAAATGAGATGATGGCTGTTGGGAAATGCCTCAGGCCAATCCAGCCCTCCCATCATCTCTCCGGCAGAAGAGACTACTGGGTCTTTCTCAACAGAGCATGACCTTCTGCTCATATCCCAGCTCTGTACCTGGAAGAAGGTCTTGAGCACAGGATCATGTTTTATTTCACTTTCTTTTGAGATGAGCTCATGTAACCCAGGTTGGCCTTGAACTTCTCATCCTCCTACCTCACTCTCCTGAGTACTGGGATTACAAGGAGGCAGACTCCCCCACACCTGACTTCTACAGGGCTGAGAACCGAACCCAGGGCTTTGTGCACTCTAGACAAGCATTCTACCAGTTGAATTACATCCCCAACTCATATGCACAAAGTTGTATAAGTCGGTGGTAAAAGGTGACAGTCAAGGGAGGAGACGTGGAAGACAAGCAGCCAATACACATGGCCACAAGAAGCCCCTCTTTCCCACCTGTATACAGTGCCCTGAGAGCCAGAGCTCACTTGTCCAGGACCTATGGTCACCAAAGTATGGAGATGAAAGCTGTCCATATAGGAGACATACATATAAGTGCTCTAATCTTAGCTGAGCCTTCAAGGCCAGCCTGAGTTATCTGATAAACCCTGTCTCAAAACAAAAATATAAGTAACAATCCTGGTAAAGTGATGCTTCCTTGGAGTCTGGACACCATGTATAAAACACTTCGTTTCTATCCTGGTTTCAGAGACTACCCACTATTCAAATAGATACATGTTTAAACAAAACATTTTATGTTAAAAATGAGGTGTCAGTGGGTGCCACTGGGGGCTGCAGAGATGGTTTGGTGCCTGTGAATGCTTCCTCCTCTTCCTAAAGACGGAGCACCAGTACCCAGGTTTGGTGGCTTACAATCTCTGCCTCCAGGTACCTGCCTTGAATTCCTTCCCTGACTTCCCTGGATGATGCTATGTAGACGAAATATACCCTTTCTTTCCCAAGTTGCTTTTGGCCATGGTGTTTTATCAAAGCTATAGAAACCCTAAGACATGGCTATAACTCCAGTTCCAGGGGGATCAATGCCTCTAGCCTCAGTAAACATGTTCATTCATATACACACCCCCAACACACACACACATACATACATACATACATACATACATACATACATACATACATACACAAACACACACAGAGACAGAGACGTGTATATACTTTTTTTTACAAGTTTGGGGTTAGGGATGTAGCTTGGTTAGTTGAGTGCTTGTGGAGCATGTGTAAGAGTTCCACACACAGCATCAAATTAAACCAGGTGTGATGATGGCAAATGCTTGGTCCTAACACTTGAGAGAAGGCAGGCGGGTCATAAGTTAAAGGGTTAAAGGTCACCCTTGGCTACACTGAAAGTTTGAAGCCAGTCTGGATTGCATGAGACCCTACCTGTCTTAATACACACACACACAGAGAGAGAGAGAGAGAGAGAGAGAGAGAGAGAGAGAGAGAGAGAGAGAGAGAGAGAGAGAGAGAGACTCATACTCAGACACACACACAGAAACAGAGACCGACACACACACACACACACACACACACACACACACACACACACACACTTAAAGGTCTAACTAAGGTAGCTACCAGCCAAGACTCTAGCCCTGTTAAGTTGTTAGGGAAATATCGGCACTGAAAGGAGATTCTGTTTTCTTCTAGGAAAGGAAACAAAGATCAACAAAGAACCCAGAGGAGAGGAAATGTTTGTCTTATGGGTGGGGCTAGTGGATGCTGGGTGTCTAGACCAACCTCCCAGATAAATTTAATGTGTGTTGGCTAGGGTTTTTTTGTTTGTTTGTTTGTTTACTTGACAAAAGCTTGAGTTATCTGAGAAGGGTGGGGGACTCAATTGAAAAAAAAAATGCCTCCATAAAATTGGCCCGTAGGCAAACCTGTGGGGCATTTTCTTAAGTAGTGATCAATATGGAAGCACTTCTGAGCCTGTGGTCCTGGAGTGTATAAGAAAGCAGGCTGAGCAAGCAATGGGGAGCAAGCCGGTGTTCAGTGTTCATCTCCAGCTTCTGCTTCAGTTCCTGCCTTGAGCTCCTGCCCTGCCTCACCTTCAAGCTCCACTACAACTGTAGGCTGAAACAAGCCCTTACCTCCTCAAGTTACTTTTGAACCTGGTATCTTAGCACAATAGAAACCCGAACAAAGACTACCCTTTGGGAAATGATGTTGAGGCAGATCCCTAAAGGATCTGCAGTACCTGCAGGTGCCTGGGAACTGTGGTTTGGTGGAGGAGTGGATCCAGCTAGACAGGAACCAAGGGCCAGCAAGACCCTCCTACATACCTGCGAAGAACACAGCCTTCTCTTCCTGTGGGGCCTCATACACGGCATCAATCTTTTCTGGGAGCTCAGGCCAGAATGTGGCCACCAGCAAGGGACCTGTGGGCTTGTCACGTGGTGTCACTGTCCGCCAAATAAACCTGGGGACAGGAATGGGCCATAAAATGTCATACCTTCTATCACTCTGCAGCTCTAACCAGAAAACCAACTCAGAAACATGGAAGGATAGTGGAAGGAGTCAAGGTCAAAAGAAGGTTGGAGAGATACACTGGGGAATAGGACAGATACTGTTCTGCAAGGTGCCAGGGCTGAGAAGCCACTCTTTGGTCTTGTCCCCACCTCCTCCAGGAAGCCACCCTAGACTGTCTCTGTTCTCTGTGTTTCCTTCCTCAATGACTCTCAACACCAGCACTGAGTGCCTGGAGTGGCTGTTGTGTATCTCACCTGTCCTGTTTGATGAGAAGCCAATCAAGACAACAACGGACAGTGCTTTAGAGCATTTTTGGAATTTAAATGGTCTATGGGCTTTGGCAAAATAAGAGCTACATTTACTAGGGGTATACTAAGCACCAAGCACTTTTATGACTGAACCTTGTAAAATGTAACACTCAAAACTGCATAACGTGTGTGCTTGATGATCTACCCAGCCTCTCTCTCTCTCTCTCTCTCTCTCTCTCTCTCTCTCTCTCTCTCTCTCTCTCTCTCTCTCTCTCTCTCAGCTCTACACTTATAATCATCCTTCGACAACAGGAGTCCCTGATGCCCGTGACTTCATCCTCATCCTAGGAATTAGGCTCAGGTATCTTCAACCTTTTGACATTGTAACGGGACTTGTCATTGAGTTACAAAGACAAAAGCTCTCCTCGGCTGCACTTGGCCCTGAGTATCCATTGGTCACGAGTAAGCCACTGATCTCAAGCTGCAGTCCTCAGACCAGCAGCCCCAGCAGCACCAGGGCTTGCCTTAGAAATGTGAACCTGACATCTGCAGAGCAGAATTCTCTGGCTTATGACTGAGACTCTGTTTGAACAAGTCTTCTGGGTGACTCTGCCAAAGTTGGTTAGCCTAACATTTCTTGCCATGTGTATTACATCAGCATGACAAAATTGAACAGATAGACTGGTGTCTATCTAGACATCTCTCTGTGTCTCTGTGTCTCTGTCTCTCTCTCTCTCTCTCTCTCTCTCTCTCTCTCTCTCTCTCTCTCTCTCTCCCTCCCTCTCTTGTGATCCTAAAGGCTACTGGTAGTCATCTTGGAACCCAATCTTGGCATACATGGTATGCAGAGGTGTCAATGGACAAAGACAAGTCACAGACCCTTCTTTGCCCCTTAAAGCAGCTTTATCCCTTCACACTATACCATGAAAGACCAATTTTTCTTTCACTGTGTGATCTGGAGCAAGAGAGAGTGGGTACTTGAGCAGGGACATGATCCTAATTTGCCAATGACACTTAGACAGATTATGATAGTGCCTGGATTTAAGTCCACATCTAACTCTAAAATCCATATTCAAGGATCCTGTAGTACTACCCTGTTCTCCAGGAGCCTGACACCATTACTGTTTAATTATTTACAGATCAATTCAATGACTCCATTGAACATACATTTAGGTCCTTCTGATAGAAAGTATGATGCTGTGTCAGAACCACCTCGGCCTGAGCCTTGGCTCAGAGCTCTTTCCGAGATTCCCACATCTGACAACTTCATACACAATCAGTTTCCACAGAAGCAAGTGTTGCAAGCTGAGGACCTTGCTGAAGAGTAGAGTCCCCACTTACCTTTTCTCCTCTCCACAAGGTACAGCAGGACACCAGTAGCATCTACAATCACTATAACTGGTTCAGGCGCTAAGACATAACTGTGTCTGACTTACTGCTTTTTGAGTCTCATTTCTCTATCTTCTTGTTATCACCTACTGAGTACATAGACTCTGGGAAAGGCAGAACATTGGAATCCCACACCTGCCCCTGTGTCTGAAAAGAAGTCCTTGTTGGAACAGAAGAAAGACACTCCATGGACATCTTTCAGCCTCAGTGGATTCTCTGACCCACACTGTATATACGTCAGGAACTTTTATCTCTGTCTCAGATGTATGCTTCTTAACCTGGTACTCCTATATCACTAGAATCCCTTCTATTCTAGGAAGCATGCTTTTGAGGACAGTGATGTGACATTAAATAGACCCTCTATTCCCAGCACACTCTCTTCCCTTCCTTAGCTATCATGGAAACCCATCAAGGCAACTAGCACAATAGATACTAAATTATGATTTATTAAGATGACAGCTGATGGGCCTGAACAAACATCCTCTCTACTGGCATGGTTCTAAGCACTAAATGCATCTAATCCTTATACCTGCTCTATAGGGTAACATCTCAGCCTCACCTTAATATGATCAAGCTGAGGTACAAGGGAAACAATAAGCCCGCTGGGGATCATCCAACCTGTAGAGAATTAGTGTAGTTTTCTACTTCCACCACCCATTTTCCTAACTGTTGTACCCTATGAATGGATGAGTGGATAATTGGCTCAGTCTATGGAAAGACCTATGAATGGATGAGTGGATACATGGATCAGTGTATGGAAAGCCCTATGAATGGATGAGTGGATACATGGATCAGTGTATGGAAAGGTAATAGAAAAGAGGACAGTGCTGCTTGGTAAATTGAGCAATCAAACAAAGCATACATACATACATTCATATGTGATAGATTAATAGATTGAGGCAGGTATAGATAGATGGATAGACAACGGACAGATAGATGGATGAATGGACTTTTTAACGAAGTCCTCGATGGTACTCCCATTACCTGGCAGCCAGGGCATTAGGGTGACTCTCAGCCATTTGTCATGACCAGAATCTCGTAGAATGAAGGAAATAATCTCTTTCTACCTATGGTCACTTGCTATCTATACAAACAGTAATTTGGCCACTTGAGATCAATAGATTCTGGGAGAAGACCAATGAAAGACTGGCTAATTCCCCTACATTCTTCTCTCTGTTCTACTTTGGAATCATGTGTACATGTGCCTTGCTCTATGATAACAAAGTCTATCTTTTAAGGCTGGGCTGGAGTGGGCTGGGATGCCCAGCTTAGATATGTTCTTTGATTTCACTTGTAGAAGATTCTCATATATTGCATGGATGAAATCTTTCAATGTGTGTGTATGGTTTGATTTAGCCTCTTAAACCTTGTCATTTACCACAAGTATCCACAAACTATGAGAGAATGAATAGCATGTAGAATATATCAGACCCCCTGCTGATTCAAAGGCTTAGACATCTGGTAGACCCAGAATTCAACTACCTGTGTGGTAAGCCACCAAGATTTCTGGGTTGTGAGACACAAGCAAAAACTGCTTACTGCAAGTCATTCTGTGACAGGATGCCCCAGGAGCCCTCTACAACAGTGGGGACACAAGAACAATGGGAAGGGACAGAGGCCAGAGGGTAAGAAAGACAAAAGCAACTTCACTCACCGGTCCTTGAAGAAGAAGATCTCACCACGGATCTGAGCGATGCCATCAAAGACAATGTCCTGTTTGCAGATCTCTGGAGTAACAGGTCCCAGTGTAGGCGTGGGTCCAGTACCAGTGTCAGTATCAGCATCAGGGGAAGGCCCTGGGGAATGGAGAGACACCTGACCCTAGACTCTCCCCAGCAACAAGGCTTCTCATCACTAGGCTGGGTCCGATTATTGCTCATTTAACCTGCTAAGGCTATAAAAAAAAGAGAAGTCTACCTCGGTGTACTTAAAAAGGGGAAGTCTACTCTGAGCTTGGAAAGGGGAACTAAAAGAAGCTTGAATCTTGCGTGGTCTCTTACTTTAAGAACAGAAAGGGCTGGCTAGTACCAGTAGAGGTGTGGCACTTTCCTAAGGATTTGCTTTCATATTCTTCAGGATGAGTGGCAGTTGCATCTAGGGAGGTGAACTGTTGCATCCTTTCAGCTGATATGTAGCCTTACCAGGACTGCAATGCCACACATCACTGTCTGCATCTCTGGTTCTTTCCCAAGTTCAGAGTCCGTGGACTTCCCCATCCAGGCTCCACTTCCACTGCTTTTCCTGGTCCAGGAACCACTAGGACTATTATGTAATCTGATTTCTTTTTTAAGAAATTGACTGGCTTTTTAGCGTCTAACCTCACTGAAAGCACAGACAATAGCCAGTCATTGGTGACAGGAAGCAGTTACTATGTTTCTATCACAAAATGAAACAGCATCTTTGGAGAACTAGCAACCCTCATCCCATGCCAGAGAAAATCCTGCCCTGTAGGCAGCTCACTCTTCTGGATCCTAAACCCTACCTGGCTGCTAAGACCTAGTTGACCTTGGGTCAGACAGACCACCTTTCTCCAGCCTCAGTTCATATACCTTGCAAATGGAAAGCCCTGGAAATGTGGAACCAAGAGAGGCATGGATAACTAGAGTTTAGAAAGGACAGGGCTGTCTCAGCAACCCTTTGGAGCATTACTCTGAAGCCTGAGGACCAGGCACAAGCCATGTCCCCTGCTGATGTCCCTGGCCTTTCTGACTAGATGTGGTCTGGCAATGCCACCTCTGTGTCTTCCCACTCAAGCTGTGGGATACTTGCAGACACCTCTACCCTCAGAGGCCCTCAAGCAGTGGCTTACCATAGAGCTCCTGGATCCCCTTGATGTCATCATGGGATAATCGGAAGTTCTTGGTGTAGGTGTAGATAGGGGCCATCAGAGCTCCTGGGTCCTGAGAGTGTTCTAGCCCCATGGCATGGCCGAACTCATGGGCTGCCACGAGGAATAGGCTATATCCTGAGTGCCAAGGCAGGACATGGGGTAGAATTCAAGAGAGAAATAAGACAGACATCAAGACCTGCCTCATAGAAAGGAGATTGGGGGGGGGGGGCGGGGGGAAGGGGCAAAACCAGGGCTGGACTAAAAGTTCTAGAAGTGGCATGTATTGGTTTTTCCCTTGTGCCGAGAGTACTGTTGCTTTTGAGTAGGCCAGTAAGCATCTTCTCAGCCTTTCCCAATGATGGTTGTATGTGGTATGAGGGAGAGAGACAGGGGCATCTGCCTCATGTCCCATCTGTGAAAAAAAAATCATGCTTTCTGGCCATTTGTGAGAGTTGACATAAAACCTGTTGCTCAGAATCTCAAAGAGGGAGAGCAAGAGGGAGATTCTGGCCTCAGAGTTTCACCATTTCTTCCCAGGGAAGGGAGTAAAAACCACTCCCCTGGGAATGTGGCTTGATGATATAATATTCGCCTACTGTATGCCAGCAAATCACTCCCATGGGGAAACTGAAACAAAACATATCCATGCCTGTATGGCTTGTTCAGGCTTGGCCGTGGAGAGCAGGCAAATCATGTGCTGCACCCTCCGCATTGTATTGTGACTCAATTATCCCATAGCCCAAAAGTAATAATAATAATAATAATAATAATAATAATAATAATAATAATAATAATTCTGTCCCTGGTTACCTAGGATATTATTTGCAGATATCACTAAAATGGAAGCCAGAGCCAAGAATGATATTATATATCTATAATTCCAGTACTTGATATGCTGAAGTAGGAGGATTGTGAGCTTGAGACCAATCTGGGCTGCAGAGTGAAACTCTGTATTAAATAAATGAATCTGTTAAAATGTTACCACATTGCAGTCAATGAGCTCTTAGCCCACTGTGGATCACGACCTCACAGGAAGAGACAAAGGTACAGATATGGAACAGAGAGTGACATATAATGACTGAAGCAGACAATGAAGTGATACAGGCTTGGGGAGGGGGGCACATTAGTTGTAAACTTCCAGCCTTCAGACTCAGGGAGAAGTCAGTTTATGTTGTTCTAAGCCACCAGTATATTATACTTTGTCCATGGCAGCCTGAGTGTCCACACATTCTTCACATGGATGGAGATCACACCTTAGACAGAAGTTGCACAAAGCAGAGGTGTCAGCCTATCTCCTAGGCTAACATTTGGTGGGCAAGAAAAATCCCTAAGAAAAACTCATTTGGCCAGCTGCTGGCATTCACCAAGGTGCACCTCAATATAAGAGAAAAGCACTTGTCACAGAGGAAAGAGTGTCTCAGCATCAACTCTCCATGTGACACAGCCTAGAATCATCATTAAAAACTCTCAATTGAGTATTTGTCTACATTAAATTGGTCTCCAATAGATGCAGAGGGCATAGCCTACTATGGGTGGCTCCATTCCCTGAGCAAATATCCTGAGCTATATAGGAAAGCCAGCTATACTAGCTACACAGTAGTATTCCGTCATGGTTCTTGCCTTCAGGTTCTTAAGTTCTTGCTCTGACTTCCCTCAACCTGGGAGTGTAAGCCTCTTTGTAATAACTCTTTCCTCCCTAAGTGTTTATTCACAAAACTAAAAATCAAACTAGAATAGAGACCCACCTAATTCTTGCAGGTCCTGGACCTATCCCCTTACCTAAACATTTTTGGGCTACCTGAGAAACTGAAGCTGTGGGCACCTTGGCACTGAAAGGTGGACCCAAAGCACCCTGCTCAAAGACAGCAGTCTTGAACATCTCCTGCTAGTGACAGTTCTGCCCGGAGGGGAGGCTGGAGTGGAAGGCAAGAAAGGCAATAGCTGGGCTGATCCCTACCCAGGGTCAGTGCCTAGTCGTAGTGCCTCATTTTGAAGCTATGTGAATCTCCAACTGAATCGGCTGGACCAAAGCAGGGAGCTGTCTTCCCTGGGGCTGAGCAGAGTCTCTGCTCCGATGGTAGGTCTGAAGGTACAATGAGGGTATCTTTTCTAAGGGCAATATCTATGCTTGAACATAGTCTGGGCCTCAGAATGTTCCAGCTCAGGTGTGGAGGAGTATCCAGTGTCTCTACCCAAAGGCCAGGGCCTCATACCTTGGTCGGGACAGAAGCCCCACTTCCGGTCATCATCGTAGTTGGCTGTGGTCGCACACCACACCTTGCCATCACTTCGGCCGGCACTGGTGCAGCTCTCATACTTGTTGCCCAGGAAAGTGAAAGGGAAGACACATGGAGCACCTTCTGAATTTCCACCCACAGTGGACATAGCTGTGAGGTAAACGACAGAGGTCAAGGGGCAGCAAAGGATCTGAGGCCACTGCCAGGAAGCAATGACAAGACAGTGGCATCAGCATACACTCACTGGGTTCCAGTCTATCCTATTCACCTCCATCAATAGCCCTGGCACAGCAGAGACCCTATAGTGGCATCTCCATGTCATAGATGAGACTTGTCTTGAAGAGGCTCGAATACATTAAGAAACTTGATGAGCAGATAATGCTTGAAAGTAAGTACCAGACCCAAGGTTTAAACCAAGGTAGCCATGGTTCTGAGTCTAGAACTGGACCCTTATAGACAGGAGCAGAGAGGTCAGACACCCAGAGGACTGAGCAAACTGATGGTCTCAACACACTGTCCTAGAAGATGAGCCTTTAGGATACCAATCTCTGATTTAGCTTCAAGAAACAGGCTCAGTAAACGCATGTAGGAGAAGAGAGAAGTAAGAAAGGATGACCAGCAGATGGAGAAGAGATACAGTTAAGAGAAGGTGAGAAGCAAGATCCAAGGTCAGAGGGAGGGAGAGGAACACAGTGTCAGAGCTGAAAGACTGGGTGCAGACCGGCTAGCAGGGTGCAAGCCGGCTGGCCAGAAATCACTAGCACACCTCCAACAGTTGGCTCCCATGCCCAGGTGGTACCTGGCAGCTAAGCTTGGGGAAGATGCTGTGGGTGGACAAGTGGGTATTAAACGGCAAAATGCTTGCCTCTGAGGAGCAGAGAGAGGCAGGGATACCCACCAGTCTCGGGGCAGAATCCGTACTTCTTATCCCGGTCATAGTCCTCAGTGGTGCCACACCAGCGGTAGCCGTCTGTACGGCCCTCAGTGGTACAGCTGTTGTAGGATGTGCCCTGGAAGCGGAACGGGAACTTGCAGGGCTGTCCATCTGCATTGCCACCCATGGTAAACAAGGCTGGGGAGGCAAAGAGGAGGAGGAGATGCCATTGAGAGAGATATCTGCCCGGCCAGAGATGGCTAGTCACCCACTTGCTGGTTCATACAACACAAGTTGTTGCTATCTTAAAAATATTAATTACAAACATTCTCTAGGGGCTGGAGAGATGGCTCTGCAGTTAAGAGCAATGGCTGTTCTTCCAGAGGACCCAAGTTTGGTTCCCAGCACCCATGTCAAGCAATTCACAACCATCTGTAACTCCAGCCACGGGGATTTGATGCCTCTAGCCTCTAGAGAGTACCTGCACTCATGTGTACATGCTCACACAAAGACACAGTTACACTAGTTTAAAATGAGAAAAAAAATTAAATCTAGTAAAAATTAGCTTCTCTGGGAAAGTTTCAGTCCTTTCTGGACATCTCCACTGCTGCTATAGCCAGTCCCTACAGAAGGAAGAGGAGAAGGGGCAGCTGGTATCTTAGCCTCCTACTCTGATAACCACAGGGTAAGGCATGACTGGAGAATGGGGAGAGATAGGATCGAGGTCAGCCTGTCTTGAGCTCCCCCAAGGCTCTCCCATCCCTGCATCCACTCTAGAGTTACAAAATGGTGTGTGTCTGGAATTGCCAACTATGGAAACCACAAGTGCGTAACAAGGACCATCTGTGCACAGCAGTGCCAGAGGTGACCTCACTGGGTCTGTTAACTCTACCACAAGCCGAATAGAACCCAACCCCTGGCCTCCCAATGCAGGAAAGGGGGTGGGTCTCTATCTTCATTGCTTTTCTCCCCTCCCCCAAACAGGAAACCTTTTCCTGATGGACCAGAAAGACTAAAACTTAGAGAAGAGGCAGATCTGAGTCCAGAGGCCCTGGTGATTCAGAGTCGGGGAGGGGAGGGTTAAGTGATAACTTTGATCCCACCAGCTGTGTTTCTGCCACCCAGAAGCCCATCTCCTCTGGGACCCGCTCTCTTCCCAAAGAGAAGGTCAGGGAAGAGATGCTGAATCAGCAGTCAGGAGGGCCTGAGTAATCGGAATCGCTGCCCCAAGACCCAAACACGTGTGCCTTGTGCGTACTTGAACCTGGCCGAGGACCAAATCCATAGCCAATGTCTGACACAGAGGGAACCTGTCCAAAACTTAAGCAGTCCAAGGCTATGTCCATATCTACCCATGAAGCTTGTATCAATAGAAGGGCTGACTCTGAAAAAGGTTTCTATGCTTCCCCCATGTCCTAGCTCTGACTCACTAACAGTCAATAGCTTGAATCTTAGTACCAAATTTAACTTCCATGATAAAAGCATAAACAAGGCTGGGGATGAAGCTCTGTGGAGGAGAGCAGGCCCACCATGTGTGAAGCCACGGTTTGGATCTGCCCCACAAAGACAGAAGAAGGAAAAGAAGAAATGTAAACAGGAAGACAATTAGAAGCTCTTTGTTCCTTCCTTCCTGTCCAGAGGATTGGCTCTAGTGTTATGTTGCAATAGGGACAGGGAGAGTCAGAGCCATATACAATTATATACAATTACAGACCCTCCTCAACCCAAACAGACTCCTTAGTCTATGACTCAGGAATGTCTTTACGGGTTGGGGAATAAGCTAATCATTAGAAGTAGGTCTGTATTTTCTCTCTCCCATTTCTCCAGCCTTTTTTTTTTTTCTTCTGGGTTTCTGATTTCTAGAACCGTCAAGCGAGATGGCCTGGCCAAGTATGATGCATTCATGGGTTTTCAAAAATTTATGATTAGAAAGTGTGTCCAGGAAGCTTTCAAAGTAGATTGAGGGTGGACATCAGTACCCTTCCCCCCCCCTTCACACTTTTACCTCAATAGATGGTTGAGGGGAAAACTGTTTCAAGCTCTAATGAGCGTACACACACACACACACACACACACACACACACACACACCCACCACTGAATGGAGCTGGACACCTGTCATGACACAAGGACAGAAGGCAGAGTCAGATGACCACTCTGACCACTTTAAGTGACTTTCTTCAGTACAGTGGGCTCAGTGTAGGAGAGGTAGATAATATTCTCAGACTGGAGTCCCTACTTGGATCAGGTACCAGCTTGGACTGAGTCTTGTCCTCCTCCTACTGCTCAGCTCTTGATCTGTCTCTAGGCCTCATCCCTCTCCTCCTGGCCTCCTGGCCTTGAGACCTAGGTCTTGTATAAAGTGTAAAGTGCCCCCCCCCGCAAAAAAAACCCATACTTTGATACATTCAAGGTCATTCTCGTGTACGTTAGAAAAAAATAGCGAATATATCAAATCCATGATCTCACAAATAATAAAGCTGAGCCACCTGAAGCGACTTAGCTAAATATGAAGAAGTAAGCAGATACTGCCATGCACCACAAAAATCACATTTAAGTTACAACAGACCACACACACAGTGGCCCATAAGGGCAGAATGACTGGCGACTTTGAACCCTTCTCAGCTTGTGTAAGGATACTGTGTTCACACAGTGACGATGAACTTGCACAACTACACTTCTTAGAATGTGTGCCTGTCCCTGAAGCAACAAACACAGTTAGAGGCGGACACAATGACATCTGAAATCAGGATAATGAACACTTAGATGAGGGGAGGAAGGTTGACTGGCCTGTGGAATGCGGAGGATGTAGCCATAGCAGGAACACCTAGGCTGGGGGCCTGGGTAGGATGAGGGTTGGGGTCAGGATAGATGCTCACCTTCATGGGGGCAGAAGCCATACTTGCCATCCTTCTCAAAGTTGTATGTGGTGGAGCACCAGAGGAAGCCATCGCTGCGGCCAGTGTCTGTGCAGCTACTGTATTCCCGACCGTTAAACAGGAAGGGGAACTTACAGTACTCGCCATCAGCATTCCCATACTTTACGCGGACCACTGCAGGACACACAGAGGATGAGACCCACCTCACCAGGGCCTTCCCCAGACACCTGGCTGTGAGCTCATTCTGGAGACTGAGTTCCCTCCTCCTCCCACTGCCCTAATCCCATTAGAGCAAACAAAGGGCTTAAGGTCGGTTTGGGTTGCTAGGAAACAGAAATAAATACTGACTGAGGCTATCTTACCTTGTCCTTCTCCCAGGGTCCACAGTTCATCATCATCAAAGTGAGAATCTCCCCCAACACCAGTGCCCGGGGCAAAGGCATGTGCCAGGAGTCCATCCTTGCCATCAAATGGGTATCCATCGCCATGCTCTGAAACCCACATTGACTCTTACTTAGCTTTTAGCATTCCCTGCCCCCACAGCTGGGTCCTTGAGCCCAGCCACACCCTTATCTGTGTTGGGAGCTCCTCAGCCCTCTAAACACCTGTCCCTTTCCCATTTGGGTTATGGAATAAACATTTCAGGGAGTCAATGGAAAAGGTCTAACTTGGTTGTTACCATCCTGTGGCCCATACTCTTCAAGGCCACATGGTCCTCTCACCAGCACCATAGGTAGACCTTGGCTATGTTCATTGCTATCAGGAACACTGTACCCACCCACATGTCTTCAGTGCCACTACAGAGTGATAACTCCTGGTACCCATGGCCTCCCATCAACACCATCTTCCTCACTATGCCATATACTCATGGCAGACTGTCATCATTATCCACAGGGCTAGCCTTCAGACCCTAGTGTGCCACAATGTTTCCCCTACTTAGCCCCACATCCACACTGCTCTTTCACTGCCCTCTGCCTTCATTGCTTTACCGCCTTGTATTCACACCACCAGCCTTCATATGTGTGTTGGTGCCAGTTGATGCCAATAGCTCATATGATGGCTTGACCCCAGATTCTATTCCACTTCCTCCCAGGTTGCTATTGGGACTACTGAATTTAATTGTAAAAGTCTTTCTTATTATTTTAAATCTGAGTAGTCATATGCACTAAGGGGCTGTCATTTACAGGGTGCAGTCGGTTTTCGCTGCATGCAGGGTATACTGCCCTGCATCCCCCGCTATCACAGCCGTGGCTTTCCAGTGTCTGGGACATGCTCTCCTACCTCCATCTGATGCGCACCCGATGTCTACACTTCCTTGGTAAGCTGCCCTGAGGATGCACAAGCTTCTCAAATGTCAACCTAGCCCCCTTGTCTCTGTGCTGTTCCATTCTCCAGCCCACTTCAGCCTACCCCAGCGTCCAAAGTTGATCATGATGTCAGCTTCCCCATCGTGGATTCGAGAAAAGCGTAGTGGAGTCACATCACTCCATACTTTTAAGGCCCGAGCAAAGGCATCATCCACTGTCTCAGGGTCCAGGTCAGGTGTGTATCCAATGATCCTAGAGGGCAGAGAAATGCATATGACCATGCATATATGCAATTGTGCAAGTGTCTATGTGTATGTGTATATGTATGTGTATGTGTGTGTGTTCTTGTGCAGCAGATGTGCTGAGTGAAGCTCACTGAGAACACCCTCCTGTACTGCATTGATGTCTTCAGAGTCTCAGACCTTCTCATCTCTCACTCTGTCTGAGACAAGGGCATCAGGGAAATAAACAGTACAATATCAAACAAAAGGCAGAGATTTCACCCTTGATCAATACCAGGCACATAGAGTTGAGCTCTTAGCCCAATTAGCAACCAATCATAAAAAAAAAAATTACACAATGAAGAATACAATCATCAGTTGATCACCAAGCATCCTCCGCCTGCCCTAGTGACCCAGATGATAATAACAATCACCAACACTTGGAGACCCAGGCTTTGTATCAAACATTGTGGAAGTTTTTGATTTACACTTAATCTAATGTAGTTCCTCAACTACCCCTATGAGGAGCAGATTTCTTAGCCCTGTTCTATAGGCAAGGATACCAACTATAAATGTAGGAGAGTAAGACCAGTGCTCCCATGGTTACTGAGTATGAGACTCAAGCCTAAGTCTGTCTGGCTCCACACACCAAGAACTCTGTATGCAAAGTCCCTGGATGCTCAGCTCTCAAGAATGACACCTCATGAATCCCCTGACCTGGAAAGGCAATTCCCAAGGAAACACACATCCCTCCAGCTGCTGGCTCTGTGTCTCCCCCAGCCCCTCCTTGGCACCTGTATGTGATCTGGTTCTTGTCCCACTTGGGTTTGCGGGGGAAAAAGTTGTAGTTGGCCACATCTGGATTGCCACATCTCGGCTTCCGCATGGTCTCGATGGTGTTCTGGTCAAGGTCACCTGTCTGGGGCAGCCCAAAGAACTTCTGCATCTTCTTGAGGGTATCCTTCAGCACAAAGAGGTTGCAACTCTCCTTGGGACAGCCATAGAATGTGTTCAGGTATTGCTGAAAGAGACAGACACTCTCAAAGCCAGGAGCCACATTGGGAATGGCAGAGCACATAACCCCAACTTCTGCCAAGCACTCACTAATTGGGACAGGATGAAATCAGGAATCCAAAGACAGTCATAGGCTCCCAAATTACTTCTGACACCCACCAGTGGGGTGATGCATTTGTAAAAGGCATAGCTACCACCTTTGCTTTACTCAAATTTATAATTTAGTAGGTGTTACCTTAGGTAAAACACACACTCACACACACACACACACACACACACACTTCCCGTCATGCAGAGGAAGAATCTAAGAAAAAGGCAGGCAGCTTAAGAAACTTGCTCAAGAGGACACCACTCACAAATGGCAAATCTGGATTTGACATCAAGTGATCATTCTTGAACCCTCAGACCCCGGCTTCTATCTGATTGAACCTCTCAACAGACCTAGGAATGCATTCAGTATTTTACTCATTTGTTTTTCCAGTTCAAATCTTAGGTTCACCATTTCTTTCTTTCTTTCTTCCTTCCTTCCTTCCTTCCTTCCTTTCTTTCTTTCTTTCTTTCTTTCTTTCTTTCTTTCTTTCTTCTTAAGATTTATTTATTTTATGTATGTAATTACACTGTCGATGTCTTCAGACACACCAGAAGAGGGCATCAGATCTCATTACAGATGGTTGTGAGCCACCCTGTGGTTGCTGGGAATTGAACTCAGGACCTCTGGAAAGACAGATGGTGCTCTTAACCACTGAGGCATCTCTCCAGCCCCCAGGTCCACCATTTCTAAAAAGATGTTGACTTTATCCTTTAGAGGGCCTGCCCCAAACTACCAACCAGCTGCTCAACAAGCATTGTTTGGTGGCCACCATGTGTCAATCCCTGTGCTACTGCTGCTGATGGAGACAGGCACTTCTAGTCTGTAAGTTCAAAACCTGATGCAAGATGTGGGTGGATCACAAATACAAACTTAAATACATGGGGAAGGCTGGCTGGAATGGCAAGAGAAGCTAGGAGTTCTGGCTTCATGGCTGGTTCTCACCTGCTTGGAGGCACTCAACAAAGCGGGGAAAAGGGGCGTGATAGTAATGACCACAGTGGTAATATAACAGTAATGCCTGATGTGTACTGAGTGTTTCCTAAGTGACATACACCCTTCCGGAATTCTAAAAGTACCTGCCCATCTATGACAAAGATGGTGCCACTATGACCCTCTGACGTCAAAGAAACAGCCACTCTGGAAGTTAAATCAGTTATCAGAGATCACCAGGCCAGAAGGTTAATGTGGAATTTGCAGGGAGTCAGATCCTGTAAGTTAAAAGCCCCCTCCCTTTTCTTTCCTTTTCTTTTTTCTTTCCTTCCCTTTTCTTTCTTTCCTTCTTCCTTCCTTTCTTCTTTTTTGTTGTTTTCTTCTTTTTTGGGTGGGGTGGCTTTTTACTTTAAGTTGAACCTTCATGCCCTGGTCTCCCCAGGTGTGCACCATCCTTGGCCACCTTGTTGAGCTCTCTCCACCTGTTATAGGGGACTCCTACGAGGGGGACATTCCATCTACTCAAAGGGTCTTGCCCCACAGTAAAAGAAGCCTGGAGGAAAGAGATTTGGTTCCCCCCACCCACCAGGGCATGTGATTCCTTGTCTTGGGTAGACTGGGGAGGAGGCTGGCTGGAAGATTTCTAAAATGATTGGAAAAGGGCAATAAAAATCTAAATAAAAAGGGCAATAAAAATCTGAGATCCAGCAAAGCGTCCAAGCCAACCCATGGCCAGTGGATGGCAAGATGTGTCTACTCCTTACTGTGGGTATCCCTTTGCAGCTGCCTCTCTGTCTAGCTTATGCAACACTGTTGCCAGGGTGCCTTAGAGCCAGGCGCACGCTCACACAACAACTGAGCCGCAGCTCTGGAGCCTGGCCAAGAAGGAGGTCGTACTGGCCGCTGGCCGACCCCAGCCCGGCTCAGTCCACCCACGCCCCACGCGCCCTGGCCTTCTGCTCCTGCTCCTCAGGCCTGCCAGCTTGGCGGGTTGTTTCCTTGTGTCCTCTAACTCCAGGGAAAAGTTCAAAGGACCCTCCTGGACAACTTCTGCAGTAAAACAAGGCATCCATCAAAATGCACATTCTGCTTCCCTTCAGCCTCAATTACTTGCCAAATGGTCTCCTCCAGTATCCCACCAAAAGCCTGTCTCTAGCTGTGTGCCAAAGTTTCCCAGAAGTTTGCCAAGCCTTGCTTTGGCTATCCTTTCGTGTGCAAAGGCTTATACAAATTATATGCCAACTCCCCCCCACCCCCCCCTTTCAAGAGATTCCCCTTTAACTGATTGCCCTAAAGGCCTAACAAGATGCTTGCCCAAGGTTCTGTTGCCAGCTCTCCTGTTGGGTCCAAAAGACATTTATAAAGCCCGCCTAGAACCAAATCCCCTAGGTAAGTAGACAAAGTCCCTATTATTCACAAAAACAACCCTTTCCAGATGTTTCCCAAGGCAATTACCTCCCTCCTTTGCTTCTTCCTGGTTCCTTGGATGTGAACTTCCCCAAGTTACTTATCAGTGGCCTCTTCTTACCAAAGCCCCTCCCCATGGTTTACAAAAGCCAACCTCTCCATCAACTGACCAAGAAAGAGACCCTCAAAGATGTTTACCAAAGTCCCTCTAGGCGCTGTGTGCCAGTAGAGGGGGTCATGGGGAGGGTGGCCTGCGTCTTCTGTTTCCTAAATTTGTCTCAGCCAGCGTAGCAACTTACCACTGCCAACTCTTTGTCTGTTTTGGGGGCAACATCACCGGGGAACTTGATGATGGGCGACGGTGCAGCGATGGCGAGGTTCATCAGGCAGCACAGGACGCAGAGAACCCGCAGAGGGCCAGCAAGCGCTCCCCAGGCCACTCGTGCCTCCATCGTTGCGCTCCCGGGCTCCGGCGGCGGCTCCGCGTGTCACCCTGAGGTCGCTGGCTGTGCCCTGGGGTCCGGGCGCCTGCTCTACACCGTGTTCCGAGATCCCCTTACTCTATTGCCTGGGCTTCTCGGGGCTCAGGGGCTCATAACGGGGATCCCACCTCCCAATACGCACCACCGCTGCGGGTGCTTGCAGGTCCTGGCAATCCCTTTGTATATCTAAAGTCTTGGATGCACACAGAGCCTCCAGCCACCCGGGGAAGTCTGGATGCAGCGGAAACAAGGGCGGGCAGACGCCAGATGTGGCCGGCTGGGCTGGAAGAGTGCTGGCAGCACCGGGTGGAGTGGGGAGGGTGAGGGAGTGAGGTCTGACCCGCCCCTCTCCTCCCCACCCCCTTTCTCAGTTTCTTCCCTCCTCTTCTTCCATTCCCGTCCCCCCCTTCTGCCTCCAGCTACCCAGGCCTTCTTGCTCCCTAGCTGGGGTCCACCACTCCACCTCTGCACCGAGATCCTCTTTCTCTAAACAACTGGTGCTAGTCCTACAGACTCTTATTTAAGGATTGGATCAGGGCCTTGTCTTTGGAGAGATGCTGGCACAGGAGTCAGAAAAGTGATAGCTAGAAACAAGACTCCTACCTCTCATGATGGTCCAAAGCAGAAATGTTAGATAATCAGCCATAGAACCACTGGAGGAAATGAATAGAAGTAAAAAGAGCTGGATAGAAATGGTTAGAATCTAGCCGGCCTTTCTTCTCCAAAAATATACATTTACTTGGTTTCACTGGTAGTCCTCAATAGAACACAATACAGTGGCGACCACAGCACTTCACCCTGAGAAATGTCCCCTCTCTTAGGAAAGACAATTGAGTCTGCCCTTACTCACTCCACCCCAACACACACACACACACACACACACACACACACACACACACACACACCCCTAATAAGGACATTCTAGAAAAGCTCCTTGGAAGATGTGACTTCTGAGCTGTTCCTGGAAGAGCACCTTGGGGCATTGGGTGGGAACAGAACAGACATTTCCAGCAAGCTTTATTAGAGAAGGAAATCCCCCCCCCCCCCCCCCCCGTCTTAAAGGTAGAGCTATCCTGCCCCCAGGGTCAGCAAGGACAATCTGGAAAGGAGGTGGGATTAGGGTGAGCTGTGTCTAATTAAGAAGCAAGGACATGTGCTGAGATAGCCAGCATCACCTGCCTGAAGGGTACTGAAGATCATAGAGATAGAGACTATGTCCTCTATCCCTGGGCTTGGGAAAGTTCAGTGGCTTGTGTCTAGTGGGCTTCAAAGGAGACAGCTCTGACTTTGGGGGTGGGGAGTAGAAAGGACCTCTGGGGAGGGGTGATTGTCCTCTGGCTCAGCCCCATTTGGCTCCTGGCCACTCAGTCTTGTGGATAGCCAAAGAGCCAAGTTGAAGAGCAAGTGGTAAAAGCGGAAAAAGTTGTTTCACTTAAGCAGGGGTTGAAAAACTTGAGGCTTGTGGGTTGAATAGCATTTTGAAATTTGGGAAGCCTTATGTAAAAATCAGACTTTCTGGTTTTGTTTAAAAATTCCTTCGACCTGGCAACCATGGGTGCCAGTTTCCATATGACAGCTACTAGCTGAGGCTAGGTCGTCCCCTTCGAACAAGACTTTGTCACTCTCTACTACCTGGTCAGGGATTCATGGTTGTCACCTTTGCCCACATGTCTCGTACTGTGTTAGGTAGCCAGCCACCTTGAAGGACATCAGGGGTAGACCCCTCCCTCCTACACCACAATTGTAGAGATTGACTGGAACTGTGGGATGCTACTGGCAAGAGGAATGCGATCTGAATCATATCCCAGTAAGAGACATTAAATACCAGAACTGACTGATAGTTATTAGCTGATAACTAACTGAACCTAACTAATTCCAGGAGCCCCAAACTTTGTGCAATTCCTATCCAGAAGAACATTTCATGTACCATTGCTTTATCCAGAAAGTCAACCCCAATGGGCCTGTCAACCATCTGGGGAAAGCTGTCTGTTCTAGAGCCTTTGGGAACAGTATAGTGTCTACCTGTGTTGGATTCTATAGATCCAAGACCAAGGGATGCGCTACCCCAGAAATACACACCGACAGGACTCGCTGTAGTTACATGATGTTTATTGATACTGGTGCACCAGGGTTCCCTTGTATGCAGGCAAGAAAGCCCCGAATTAGAGTTGGGGGCAGTATTTACACCATATTCACAGGGCTCATAAGGGCAGTTTTACCTCTTAATCAATAACTATAAAGACTGACTTCAACAGCTATTCCCAAGCTCGGATGCTAAGTAACTAACAAAGAAGGTCAGCTTAAGTAGCTTCTATTTACCCAGGTTTTACTGTGTTAAGGGCTAATAAACTCTTATCTTGGGCCCTTTCCTCTGAAATGTTTGTTGAGCCTTTCAAATGTGCTTCTTCTGGGATGTATCCCTGGGGGAAGTTAATGTTTGAATTTAAAGCCAAAATCAGAGCTTTTTATTAATTTTAAATTTCTACACCTTCGAATGCATCAGCACAATGGTGCCTCCAGTCCTTATCCACTCTCATCACCCATAAGCATTCTTTCTTTTCCTTTGCAATAAACTATGTCTTCTTAACTATACTCTGAACTCTTTCTAAAGAGAAAAGCATACAAGGGAACAGAGAGAAGGCCTGAGTGAAATTCTAGCGACACCTGATTTCAGTTTCAACCCTTCCTCCAAAAGCCTTAGGAAGACATGGAGCCCAAATAGCAGAGCTTTGGGGTTCCTATGAGGGAAAGAAGGGGATTTTTCTTTTTAAGTCCCTGGTAGAACTGTGGGAGTTGGTTTTTCTACTATGTGGGTTCTAGAGATCGATCAAACTCAGGTCACCAGGCTTGGTAACAAGTGCCTTGACCCATGGAACCGTCAACCTCGCTCTAATTGGGATTTTTATAGAAGGATGAAGGAGCACATATAAGACCATGGACAATTTATGAAGAGCTATATAACCAAAGAAACATCCCTCCAGGCCAACTTTCACGACCTACTTACATATTCCTCAGGGAAGGGCAAGGCCTCCTATATCTCTAACATGCAGACATATGAGTCACTCGTGTGTGACCCACGAGCCTTCTCTTCCTCCACAAGAAAATGCTCTGCAGTCCAGTCTTGTGAGGGTCCTCTGAGTGTCCTCACAGCTGCTCTGATTTCAGGACAACAGTATGTCGTGCCCAGAGGACAGCACTCCACAACAGTTTGCTGGCTACCCACCAGAAGCTGAAAGAGGTTAGGGAGAATTCTTCTGGGGCCTTCCTGGGGAGCCTGTGGCCCTGCAGGTGCCAGAGTGGGCTTCAGCATCCCGAATCAGGAGAAGTGAACCTCGAGTGCTCAAAACCACCTTATTTATAGAAATTTGTTATATATGAGGTGGTTTGGATGAGAATAGCCCCCATAGGCTCATATATTTGAATTATTGGTCCCTAGTTGGTGGAAGGATTAGGGGTTGTGGCCTTGTGGGAGGAGGTGTGTCATTACAGGTGGGGTAGGGATAGGGTTACAAAAGCCCATGCTAGCCCAATTGTACTCTCTCTCTCTCTCTCTCTCTCTCTCTCTCTCCTCTCTCCTTTCTCTGCCTACAAATTGTGGATACAAATAAGCTCTCAGCTACTATTCCAGCACCATGCCTGCCTGCCTGCCTGCCTGCCTGCCTGATGCCATGCTCCCCTCCGTGATAGTTATGAACTCATCCTCTGAAACTGTAATCAAGACCTTAATTAAATGTTTTATTCTTTATAAGTGGCTTTAGACATGGTGTCTCTCCACAGTAATAGAAAAGTAACTAGTAATACCATAGTCCTGAAAAGCCATCCAGACTGCAATTAGCACATGTCAAGCTATGGCAAGCATTTAGTTCATTCACTCATTCATTCATTCATTCATTCATTCATTCATATTTCACGCACTCATTCAAGACTTCTTTTATGCATACTGTTCCACCTGCTGAACTCCAATGGCACTGTCTGTATCACTGCAGAAATAGAAATTGTTTCCTGAAGTCCTTGGGCAGAGGTACCTGACCAGAGTCAGCCGAGAGTCCAATCAGAAAAAGTTTAGTGGTGGAGAAATGAGGATGTGGTTTGCTCTCCGGTGTAGCCACAGTGGGAAGAAATGGGTGCCATGACCCCGATCCCTGGCTTCTGAGTGTTACCAGAGCTTCAGGGTGTAGGGAGGCAGAACAAAACTGGAGAACAAGAAGAGGACATAGCCAAGCACTGTTGGTCTAGTGACGGTCTGGTTGATGACTATCTCAGGTCTGGTTCTGGCTCCTGTTGGCTCCAGGGCATTGTTATTATGGGCAATTTGTTTCTTATTAGGAGATGAATGCTCCTGCCTGAGAAGGGCAGGTCACTTCCAATCAGAGTGTGTTCCTGGAATTTGAGATAAACTTGGTAGGACTCAGAGAACAAATGAAAGAGCTAGAAATACAGTTGTTCAAGATCATTAGTCTTTCTTCACAGTGGCAATGCAATTGCCAAGAGCTTTGGAGGGCTGGGCATCTGTCACCTGCGCCTTCTCAGGAACTCAGACTTGTGTCTTTAGTTTGGGCCCTATGGGGAGGAGAATGTGACCTGCTTCCAGCTCCAGAGTGGGTGGCTGCCTGGCATGGAGTTGAATGGAAAGTGAATCCATACCTCTTGGCAAAGCAGAACTCAGAGCCGAGCTTTGAGAATTCACTGAAACCAGCCGTTAATTCAAGGACATTTGCTGGTCTCTGTCTGGGATGCATCTGCCTTTCAGCTGTAAGTGAGCTTGTATGGTACAGGGCAGTAAAATACCAGGGCCTGCCTGAAGCGGACATGACACAAAGATGACAGTGGGGTCATGAACCAAGGAGAAAGGGGAACCCCCTCCCACTTCCTCTTCCCTACCCCCACTAGGCTGCCCAGCCTCCCAGCCCTGTAAAAAGCCAGGCTACATTTAAAGGTTTACTGAGTAAGCCAGTAAGTCCCTTTGACTGGCTCTGGTTTGTCTTTGTCAGAAGCCTATTTATATGAGCTAGGCTGGCCCTCTGAAAAACTTTGGAAAGCCATCCCCCTGAGAGCCTCTTAGCTTTCCCCATTTTGTCACTGTCTTGATCTCTCCTATCATCTGAGAGGCACACCCATAGTCATCATCCACCCTCATTCCTTCCCCAGGGCCCAGAACTCACAACCCTCAAGGGGCCTTGGCAGTGGCTTCCCTGGCGCTAGGTGGATAGGAACAGTTCTAGGTTCCCACACACTGGTGGCACAGGATGGCCTGCAAAGTGGAGCCTGTGGCACTGAGTTCCTTCCTTGCAGTCACATTTGTCTTCCGGTTGGGGTCAACCCCCACAGCAAGGCCAGCTCCAACACTGTCTGAGGCTTTCAATGTCGCACTCAGCGTTCCATAGGCCTGCAATGCCATTTTGGGGGGTGTCTCACTTCAAGTGCCATATCCTCAGTGAAACTGTCCCTAACTGACTGTCCCTGAAAGGATTCATGCTGGTGTTGATCCCTTTGTGGTAGTGACATTCATCTGAAAACAATCTTCTCTTTAAAAGTCATTTACTTGTTTGTGTGTGTGCACACTTGTGTGCTGTATGTTTATGTGTCCATATATGCACACACAAAGGCTAAAGGAGAATGTCCAATATTCTGCTCCATTGCTCTCTGCTCAGACTGAGTCTGAGTCTCTCATAGAACCTAGAGTTAGGCTGGTGTCTTAGAGTTTTACTACTGTGAGCAGACACCATGACCAAGGCAACTCTTATAAAGGATAACATTTAATTGGGGCTGGCTTACAGGTTCAGAGGTTCAGTCCATAATCATGGAGGCGGGAGCACGGCAGCATCCAGGCAGGCATGGTGCAGGAGGAAAGTTCTACCTCTTCATCTGAAGGCTGCTAGCAGAATACGGGCTTCCAGGCAGCTAGGATGAAGGTCTTAAAGCCCATGCTCACAATGACACACCTCCAACAATGCCACACCTCCAGATAATGCCACTCCCAGGGCCAAGCATATTCAAACCCTGACATTCCACTCCCAGGACAGAGCATAAGCAAACTATCACAGCTGGTAAACAGGAAGTCTCAACTCTTTGCTCCTGTCTTCTCCCTCAACCAGCACTGGGGTTCCATACACATTTGAGACTGCTTGGCTTTTAAGAAAATCAGGGTGCTGGGATCCATGCTCACACATAGCAAGTCCTCTCACCCTCTTACCCGCTGACTCATCCCTCCGGTCTTCAGAACAGTTTTATTTCATTTCTTTGTATTGAGTCCGGCACTAGAATGTCAGTGACGTCACCGGTTTCCACACGCTGTAGCTGCTCAATAAATACTTGTTTTCTCAACAGCAACTTGAGTAAGTGAATCATTCTCTAAACATGAGCGGATGGAAAGGCAGGCCCAAGTACCAGAGACAGCAGGCTTCCTTAACGGTACTCAGAGAGGTAGAGGATGGGCATGACCCTGTATGCTGTACACTGCACCAGCTAGGTAGACCAGCTAGGTGGAAGTCCTAGCTGGACTGGAAGGACACAAGAGCAGTTCACATCCTTACCGCCTCCACCTTTCTGCTTTTCCCTCTTGAACCGAGTTCTGAGCCATTGCTTGTCCCACACTCTTGCCTCCTCCTCCTCTTCCCACTTCCCCACCTCCCAACTGTGTACCAGACCCACAGCTTCTGCCTTAAGCTGCCGTCTGTCTGAGATGATCTGAAGAAAACACATCACCAGAGAGCTGTGGTCTGGACCTGCCCTCTCCCTACTATCTTCTGCTAACAGCACACCTACTTCTGCATGGAAGCCACACTTCCTTCCAAGTGTGGGCTTCACGCCAGAGGAAGCCTTGAGGCCTTTAGGTCATCACATTAAATAGGCACAAGACCAAGCACATTACAAATTTAGGTTTTAACTCATTCATTAATGTTGATTAACTTTCTGTGGCAGTGGGGACTGAACCTAGGATCTTGCACATGCTGGGCGAGAGCAACCAGTGAGCTATATTCCAACCCATTCATATTTTATTCAGTTTATTTTGATTCTCTGTAGCCCATGCTGGCCTCAGTCCCTGAGTACTGGGATTACAGGCACCACGTCCCGACACACTGAATTTGAGTGTAAGTATATGGGGGAGGGAGGTTGGAGGGGGAGATATACCTTAAAGAGGGAAGGGGCAGAAGACTTCCGTGATTTTGAAATCTTGGATTCAGCTTTACTTGAAAGCAACATAGCCTTAGATTTCCCAGTTCAATGAGCTCTTTCAATATTTAGTGCAACATAGGTGCTATTTTTATTATTTGTACCCAAGGGTGCCCTAGGAAACAGTTCTCAGTGATCAAGGCTAGTGAGTTACCAATCTCGATGCCAGACAGGGTACCCACCTGCTATTTCTTCTTCCATTAGGGGCCCCAAACTTTCTGCTTTGGTAGTAAAGATATGAGGTCCTCACAAGGGGGCCGGAAGTTCATGGAGAAAGGGACCTTGTCTCTGCCGCTGTCTGGAAGCTCAGGTTTATGGAGCAGTAAGCTCTTCATTCTTGGACTGTCTCAGACTGGCTGGGATCCCCCAGCAGGGAGGACTCCACTGACCCATGCCCCTTGGATAGGAAACCCTGACACTCGGCTTTCAGGGCTCCTCAGGGTACTCCCAAGGCAGCAGAGTATAACAGGGAGGCCTGTCCACCACGCTCTTTGATGGAAAGCCTCTTTGCAGGGTTCCAGGGAAAACACCTCAGAGCTAACAATTCCTGAGAATGGGGTGGTACAGGAGGGATGGGCCTTGCTGAGCCTTGCAGCCAGCTGTTCTTGTTCTGTTTCCTCTCCTCAGAGCATCTCTAGCTCCATCCCCCATCCCAGAGTGAGTCCATCCTGTGATGAGCCTGGTACCCACAGCCCCTCTGGTCCCCCAGCACCACTCCTGAATCAGGAGAATGCTTTTCCTCGAAGGCATTGGCATGTTTGGATAGTGCCTTTCTAAGCTGGTGCCTGGAGAGAGATGGAGCCCTGGAGAGAGGCCCAGTGGGGACATAGTTGTTGGACCATCTTTGGGCATGCTAGAGGCTGCTCACTCACCACTGTGTCAGTCAAGATGATTCCTACAGATGGCCCAGTACTACTTCTCTGTAATAGCCTGAACACTGGAAGACAGACAGGCGGGAGGGTGCCGGTAGCCCTGGCTTAGAGCTGAGAACACTGAGATGATCCACTCAAGGCCACGGATGCAGGATCCACACAAGCACATCCTTGTGGTTTTCTGTTTTCAGAGCCTTCATATACTTCCTGAACTATCATATTCCACACCTTGCCATGGTGAGGCAGGGAAACTGAACTGAGGCACTGAGGAGGACTTGCCAGGGCAAGACTACACACAAAGAACATCTGCCATTCCCGGGAGCTTGCTTTGAACCAGGAACTCTGGTAAGTGCTGGACACACAGCAAGTCTACACAATGCTGGAAGCTGAGTCTGTTGAGTATTTCCTTGCAGTGCTGCTAGAACCCCAGTCCCACTTTTCACTCCCCACCCTACCGTCTTTAGCTCACTTTCAGCATCCCCTCCTCCCCTCACTGATCTTTACTTCCTGACTCCCCTTGATCCGGAGGTCATTCCAAGATTACTGTACTTTCTAAGCCAGTTCAAAACACACCTCCAGGAAGTCCTTCCTGATTCAGAGCCAGTCATCAGCAACCATATTCATGTACAGATGGTGGCTTGTTAACTCTATGACATCACTTCCTTTATTGGTCTTGTAATAGTGAAACTGACACAGTTAGTGCTTATCACACATTTAACACTGCCTGGAACGCATGCAGCAGACACTCAAAAACCAGTCGCTCTCTTTATAATAATATGATCTCTGCAGGTTTCCCTTCCAGGCTGCTCTGTGTGTGTGTGTGTGTGTGTGTGTGTGTGTGTGTGTGTGTGTGTGTGTGTGTGTGTGTTTGTGTGTGTGTGTAGACATTAGTTCAAGAGATGAAAGTCTTCAAGTGCTTACTGAATACTGGCTTATGTCTGGGTAAAAAGTGCCTTGGTGCCTTGGCACTGCCATTTGAGGTTCTAGTAAGGATGAAGTTGGTTGCCCCTCACTGTTCCTGGCAGAAGGCCTCTGAGGGAGGAAGCACCACACTGAGAAGGTCAAGGGCCATCATTGTCTTTCAGAGATCTGGTTCTCTAAGGCCAGCTGTTTCAGAGCCGACAGGCCTCGCCATCTGGCGGCTACTATTGGAAAAGCAGCCTCAGGGTGCAGACGGCCTGGGTTGGTGCATTCCTTGGGTTTTGGCTCCACCTAGTGAATTATATGGACAATCACATCCAGTCCTGTCGGCTTCAAGCTTTATAGTCCCATCAGTTTCAGCCTCAAGTAGATTCTTTAAAAAATCCAAGTGAAAAGAAGAAACAGAGACCTGGGATAAGAAAGGTGCCCAGGAACAATGCTGTTGTCTTTAGCTGTGACTCACAGCATTGGGGACATGGAACCTGAAGAGGCCACCTGATATAGCCATGCAGGAACCCTAGTGGCACAATAGAGACACCAACCCACTCATAAAACCTTCGACCCCAAATTTATCCTGTCTACAAGAAATGGAGGGATGGGAGGATAGAGCAGAGACTGAGAGAATGGCCAATCAGTAACCAGCCCAACTTGAGATGCATCCCATGGGCAAGCACCAATCCCAAACACTCTTAATGATACTCTGTTATGCTTGCAGTCAGGAGACTAGCATGGATGTCTTCTGGGAGGCTTCACCCAGCAGCTGACACAGATAGATGCAGACACCCACAACCAAACAGTGGATGGAGCTTGGGGACTCTTACGGAAAAATAGGAGGAAGGATTGTGGGCCCAAAGGGAATAGGGACTCACAGAAAGACCAATAGTCAATTAACCTGGACTCTTGGGGCTTCCAAGTCTGAACCATCAACCAAAGAACATACACAGGCTGGACCTAGGCCTCCCTGCACATATGTAGCAGATGTGCAGCTTGGTTTTCATGTGGGTCCTGAACAACTAGAACTGGGGCTATCCCATAAGCTGTTTCCTGTACCTGGGATATGTTCTTCTAGGTGGGCTGCCTTGTCTGGCCTCAGTGGGAGAGGATGTGCATAGCCTCACAGACACTTGATTTGTGGGGGTTGGGGGTACCCAGGAGGACCCACCAGCTTACAGGAGAAAGGGGGTGGGGTAAGGATTGTGGGGTGTGATGGGAGCATGGGATGTAAAGTGAATAAGTGAAAAGAACCTAATAATAAATTAAAAATCCAGGTGATACATGGTATACAAATTCAGAATTTGAGGGTGCAGAGGTTTTAACCATATAACCCAGATTTTAGACTCTGTTCTTAACTCTGGGACGTTTGCTTGAGAAGCTTGGCTATAAGGAGACTTCCATGGGTGTGTTTGTCCACATGGCCCCTGAGCCAGTCACGGGATGAATAGGTTCCCCTTCCCATTTATCAGAGCTTCTTTAGTGCCTGTTAGCACGTCTAGTCACCCTTAGAACACAGAGGGATGGCCAGGGCTCTCATTGTTTACTTAAAGATGCCCTGGGTGGCACATACTTGTAATCCTGGCATTCAGAGGCTGAGATAGGAGGATGGCAGGCTCTAGTCCAGCCTGGGCTACAGAGCAACAACCTATGTCAGACAACCGAAGGCTTTAGGCTGTAGTTCAGTGATATAGTACTGGGCAGGCATTCGAAAGACCTGGAGTGTAAGACTGAAAAAAAAAAAACAAAAAACAAAACAGTGATGAGGAGCCAGGGTACCACTGGGACAAGACTTCCTGACTCTGAGTGTAACTTACTGGCTTAGTCATCTCTCTGTCTGCCTCTTACTATAGCTATCATACTCATCCTGGCTGGAATGAGGATGGGTTGGGGGCTGAGCTGCTAATCACAGGCAGAGCCAATGAGAAAAGCTTGTGTTTGTTACTTTGTTAGCAGATCCCACTCAAAGCACTTTAGTGCACTGGTTCGTGGGTTCTGGAAACATCCCTGAGGATGTATTCTTGTGAACAGTATTCCTCTGTGTGTGAGGAAACCATGACCCAGAGATGAGGTTCATTCAAGGCTGTACAGTGGGTGAGTCCCGAGGATAGTGAGGGAGCACTGAGGATGGTGAGGGAACACTGAGGATGGTGAGGGAGCACTGATGATGGTGAGGGAACACTGAGGAAAATGAGCAAGCACTGACAGAGGCTATCTCTGTTCACTTCCAAGACTTGGACCCCAGGCTTGAGGCCTACATGGTGCAGACACAGATGAACCTCCTCTTCTCCTGAGGAGAAATGGACCATCTTTGCAGTCACGCCCTAACAGCCTGGGGCCTAGGCTGCGGTGCAAGAGTCCAAGTTTAGCAGACCCTCATAGAGTGACTTAGCTCTTGGAAAATGTCAAGAGCTACTCACTGACTCAGCAGCCTGCTGGTTACCCCAGTCCTTCATGTGACAACGCCTGGCTTTGTTTTTGTTGTTGTTTGTTTGTTTGTTTCTGAGAATCCAGTAGATTCCCTTTTTTCATGAGTAGCAGCCATCGTCTCTTCAGTGGCTGCATGGCCTCCTGCCCCTGGCTGCTGCTCCCCAGACCTTACCTCTGGCACCTCACACTCTTTAGTAGTTAGAAATACTGGCACAGATGGCCTTGCCCCTGGCCCTGGCAGCCAAGCTCAGATGCCCCAACACCCTGCACCCTGCCTTCCAGCCACACCTCCCCATGGGTCCCACCCTTCCCAAGCTGCTTTGGTCACTAGGTCCCCTTCCCCACTCTGTGACTGCGCTATCCCACTTGACAGAGGCAAGGACCCCCTCCTTCCACTGGTGGAACCTCCTTTAAAGACTGCTAGAGGGACTTTGGTGGAACTGGGACTTAGGGGGATAGGTCTAGGGCTTCCACATCTTCCATGCAGGCAATTCCCAGCTTCTTCAAGGTAGTCACACATGGGCACGAAATAGATTGAGGCCCTGGTAGGCCTCCTTTCTGAGCCACTGGGCACTTTGATTCAGATTCTCAGGTTGCCACACCTGACCCTGCTCTCCCACCTGCCCCGCCAGCTTCTACATGGGAAGCAGAAATGGCTGGTCTTACATCTGATCTGCTCAGAAGAGGCTGCTCTGCCTTTGACACCTGTGGCATGGTCGATGTCTGTTCACACTATGAGAAAGTTACATGACCACATACCAAAAGGAGGCCTGCTGGCTGGACCTGACAGGTACAGAGAGGCCCAGCATGCACCAGAAGCTAATATGGACTTTCAGGAAGCTCAGGGTAGTATGCAATTCCTCCCATTCTAGAAGGAATCTGGGAGGACTTCTTAGAGGAGACACCATTGAAGTGGAGGTCTGAAGGCCAAGGGTGTGGGAAGAATGGGTGTCAGGGTCAGGAAAGTCTTCCCAGCTCCCTCCCCCAGACACACACACACACACACACACACACACACACACACACACACACACGACATGCCACTCGGTTAGCCTTGAACACAGAATCCCTGGCTGGTGGGTGGGGTGGGACATGATGACAAGAGAGGCCCAGCTGTGTGAACCAACTGTAGACCCTGCCCATCCCACTGAGCGTCTCTGTTCCATAGCCACAAATGTGGGCTCTAGAGAGAGAGAGACGCTGGAGGCTGAGGACTACTGCTAAATCCACAAAGTGACACGCCACCCAGAGAGACATATTCCCAGCTTCTGCTTAAAAAAATAATCGGCATGGGGCTGGAGAGATGGCTCAGTGGTTAAGAACACTGACTGCTCTTCCAGAGCTTCTGAGTTCAATTTCCAGCAACCACATGGTAACTCACAACCATCTGTAATGGGATCTGATGCCCTCTTCTGGTGTATGTCTGAAGACAGCTACAGTATACCCACATAAACAAAATAAATAAAAATCTAAAAAAAAGAAAAAAGAAAAACAGCATATATCTGACACTTGGGGACATTGGACAGCAGGGACAAGCCACAGTTTGCCTCAGGCTCCCCTAACCCCTGTTGTTGCATGCTGTCTATTTCACACCTGTTTGGTCTATGGGAAATGAGGAACCACAGAAGGCAGTTGACCAGGTATGATCAGATTTCTTCATAAGGTGTTTAATCCCGGGGAAGCTCAGGGGAGGAAGTTCATCCAGTACAGACAGATGCTAAGGCCTAGGGCTGACTTTGAGGGTGAAGACATGGTCTGGGTCTTTGGGGACAGATTGAAGAGAACCAGTCACCAGCTGCCATGCTCAGTCGCTTCTCCCTCTGCTCCATGGACATTTTCCATGACCCTGGTTGGCCCCTCGTCCACCATTGACAACAATATGGCCTTCTGGCTTTCCCACATATCCATGCACATCCTTGTCCTTATTCCTTGTGGATGGTGCCAGAAGCTGGAGTTTGTGGCTGGAAGAGAGAAGAATGAGCATGCCAAAGGCAAACCGCCACCTCACCTGTGAGGCTTGTTTAACCAGGAGACCCTGCCCAGGGTCCACTGGGGTGCTGGGGGAATTCTAGAGCCCTGGCTCCTTTGGTGGCTAAAAATGGGGGTTTCTTTTTTCTTTCACTTAAGTTTCTTCATCTTCCCAAGCATGCTAGATTTCTGTTGTTGTGGAAAAATACTCAAGATAAATACATTTTTTAAAAGGAAATGTTTATTTTCCCTCAGGTTCTAGTCGTGGTTGCTTGCTTTATTGTTTCTGAACCTGTGGTAAAGTAGAACATTGTGAGGAGGGAAGGAAGGGGACTGGTGTGTGTGTGTGTGTGTGTGTGTGTGTGTGTGTGTGTGTGCACATGCGCATTGTGTGCATGCTTACATGCATGTGTGTACATATATGTGCATATGTGTGCATACATGGTGTGCATGTGTGTATGCATTCATGCATTGTGTGTTCACACATGTGCATGCATATCTGTGTGTGTGTGTGTGTATGAGAGAGAGAAAGGGAGAAGGAGAGGGAGAGGGAGAGGGAGAGGGAGAGGGAGAGGGAGAGGGAGAGGGAGAGGGAGGGGGGAGGGGGGAGGGGGGAAGGGGGGAGGGGGGGAGGGGAGGGGGAGGGGGGGAGGGGAGGGGGAGGGGGGAGGGGGGAGGGGGAGGGGGAGGGGGGAGGGGAGGGGGAGGGGGAGGGGGAGGGGGAGGGGGAGGGGGAGAGGGAGAGGGAGAGGGAGAGGGAGGAGAGGGAGAGAATACACACCCTGCTAGGGAACACTACTGACCTACTTCTTCCAACTCGGCCGCATCTTCTCACTACCCACTAGTCCGTTAAGCAAAGCATCCCTCTGAGGATGAATCTACTGATGGGGTCAGGGTCTTCACCATGCAACCACTTCCTAAAAGTGGCATCTCTGAACACTGATACACTGGAGAGTAAACCTTCAACATGTGAGTTTTTGGGAAACACTTCAGCTCCACAGTAGACCAGCAAGAGAGACTCTGAGCAAGGCCACCTCACATGGCTGCTCAGAGGGGAGTCTCTCCCTATTCCAGGCTGAGAACTGTACCTGAGCCACAGTAGGTGCTGCCCTACTGTGTGAGTGAGCGTGCTCACATTGCTAGACACCCTTGTGTCCTGACAAGTTTCTGTCCTCATAGCCCCTGTTGCAGTACATACTCCTGGGTGAGACAGCTCCAGAGGTCAGAGGTGACAGAGAGGTGGCCAGATGGGGGCCAGATGTGAGCACAGCCACTGTATACAACAGCTACTTGAAGAAGCAGCAGTAGGCCTGGGGGTGAATATGAATCGGGGACACCGAAACAGTGGACTACCCAGCTGAGAGCAACCAACCACTGATAGAAACAGGCAGGCCAGGTGTCAGTACAAAACGGTCTTAGGCCTCCCCTCCTCTGCCCCATGTGGCAACTGCAGTGAAATGGTTTTTGATGATGAACCAGAAGGATTCGTGATGGTGAAAGGGAATCATCACAGAGCTGTTTTTTTTTTTTTTTTTTTACAAATGAGCCAGTATATCTGCTAGCTATTGCTGGGTAACAAACTAACAGTTCCAAGATAGATCTTAAAAGGACAAACATTTATCTCCATTAGTTCCCAGGTTGATGGCATAGGGCTGCTACCTGCGTGAGGCTGGGCTCCTTCTTGTCTGTAGAACAGATGGGTCAGGAGGAAGGACTGGGCCAAGAAGACTATGTCTGCCATATACAGGCAGGTCTACAACTCCTAGGCTCTCCTCTCTGATAGGCCACTCCAGACTTGCTTGATGATGGAGAAAGGGTTGTATTGCAAGGGGCTGAAGAGCTGCAAGGCTTCTTGAAGGCCAGGCTCAGAATAGAAGCACACCTTGCCTTTCTCGAGGCAGAACCGATAGCACATCAGACGCCTCTATTCTGTGACAGGACAGCTATAGTAAGAGGACACTCTTACTAGATGGTTCTCAAGCTATTTGGGGGTAGGTTATAGATAGATTCTTTGTGGCATGGGGTCTTGCTGGCAAATGTTGACCACTAGGATGGGTCTTCAGGTTTATAACCTGCCTGGGGTCCAATGTAAACTCTCCACTTCCTGTCTGCCATCACAATGTGAACAGCTGCTGGAAGTTCTCCTGCCACAGATGGGACTGCCTCTACCTCCACACCTATCTGCTGGGATAGACTGTTGCTTCTGAGCTGTGACTGAAAGAACACCTTCCTTCAAGTTGTTTCTGTTAGATATCTGCCCTGATAAAGAGAGGAAACTAAGATATCCATCTACCAACTTACGTTCTCTTAGCAAGTTACCATCATCTCCAGTAGACTGGAGCCAAGCAGCAGACACCCCTGTAGTGGGAATATACCGTCCGTTTTACCCAACTTTACCAGGTCTTCTATTTTTGTCTACCTGGTTCCATAGGTAAGTGAACTGGCAATTCCTTCCTCCAGTACTACCAGTCCCTGCCCACTAACCATCTGTACCTTCCTATTGTCTACAGGAGAAACCTCAGAGCCTCAGGCTAGACCAAGACTCTACCATGAGCACCCCAGGCTTAACCTATGCCTCTGCCTCATACCCCCTCCCTCTCCCGTTGTCCTCATACCCCAAACCCTCATCCAGTGTTTATAAACATAAGACTTTCGTAATGTGTTTTAGTGCTTGTTTTGCAAGTGTTTCATCTTCCAGGAATGCTCTTCCTCTGCCTGGTGACATTGACTCAGTTCAGTGTCATATCTGCTGTGTTTGTTGGCACCACACTCCACGTCATGCCTTATCATTGCCGTGGGCCCCTCTCTCCAACCTTCTCACTCATTTACTGTCACCATGGCCACACTCACAGCCCACCTCCCCTCTTTCCTTGTCTCTAATGAACCAAATGTCACTCATAGACAAGGATGGGCCAGAAACACAGACTCCGGTTAGACCCACACGCAAGTCCTGTTCCCACTGAGCATAAACATGGGGATACCTACAGTGTTCTTGATAATCCCTCGGAGCCTGAGTTTCCATACATCTGCCTTCAGTCATTGTTCTGAGAGGCTTCATGGAGGGAGTCTGTGGAATGTGCTTTGTGCAGTAGCTGGAGCATGGTAGGTGTTCAGTAAGTGTCCACATGTGAATGAATGGAGCAGAGCCCCTAGCTTTCTGCAGCCTCTGCCTCCCAGACCACCCTTCCTGAATCTCCCCATCTCCATCCTGACAACAGTACCTCTGCACTTTCCTCCTTGTCCACTTCCTAAATGCTTTGCAGGAATGGGAATGAGAATCACAAAACACCCACAAAAACTCAATAGCATTTCTATTTGGGGTTCAGAAGATTGGGAATCAGTTGCCTGTGTTTCTCACAAATAAATTAATGTAACAAAATATGATCCTTGTAGAAGGATTATGTGTACTAAATCCAGCTAGAATATGCTGCATATGTGGAGATGGGTGTGTGTGTGTGTGTGTGTGTGTGTGTGTGTGTGTGTGTGTGTAGCAAAGCTGCAGTAATCATACACTTACAACTAATAAATTGGGTCGTTTAATTCCACTGCAATAAGCCTTTGAAATATAAGCTCTCATTTCAGACTTACAGAACATAGCCTCTCATGATTGTAACTCTCCAGCACACATTACCACTTATAATTAAATTCACTTTTAAGAAATCTGAAGCACTTCTGTGGATTATCTCTCCATTCAATGTCAGGATGGTAAAATTAATGTGTAATCTGTTGAATGCATTTGGTTAGTGTTTGGATAAAACACACATCCTCTGCTATTGATCAAAAGCTGCAAAGTCAGATAAGATGAAGGGGATACACACAGTTTCTCTGTAACAGACTGGAACAAAGCCAGGGCAAAGCCAGGCATGTCTCACCCATCCCTGCTTCCCTTGAGGGGTACCCAGCCCCACGAAACAGGAATATCTGAGTTACTTGAAAAGGCAAAAATGTTAAATTATGGTCAAATTATCTGCTGAAAATGATGCAGTCATAAATCTTGCATAGCAATCGACCAAAGGCCCCTGGCTGGATGCTCAGAACGCAGAGCCCTAAAAGGCCCCAGGTCAGTGAATGTATGCATAAGGCATACACAGATGCACACGGGTCCCAATGAGAAGTTATATAGAGAGGGATGGGAATCTTGAGCCCAGACATTGGTGCCATGAAAGCAACTCCTTGAAGTCTAACGGCACAGACCTTAGCTTTGGATGAGCAGCCCCAGAGCTGCATGGTGATTTTCCAAGCTCCAGACACACAAGAGCTGAGGTTGTACTTCTCAGTCCAAGCCAGAGAATGGGTGTATCCCAGCTTGGATCTGTTCATGGTTCAGATAGAGTGAATGCTTCCCTAAATACAGGATGCTGAGAGTGGTGTGGGGGACTGGATATGTCACTCAGTGGGGGAATGTCTGCCTGACAAGTTAAATGCCTGGATATCCTTGTTTTAGTCTGAGAGAGAGAGAGAGAAAGAGAGAGAGATAGGTACATAGATGGATGAATGGATGGATGGATGGATGGATGGATGGATGGATGGATAAATGGACAGATGGATGGAATAATAAGTAGATAGATAGATAGATAGATAGATAGATAGATAGATAGATAGATGCATGTGTGTATATGTATGTGTTTCTTCCACCAGCAGAAATATCACTCAAGATTTGTCTCTTTCCTGGGGCCCAGAGGATCTCTGCTTAAAAGACAATGTTTTCCTGAGAACAGCTGCTTGGATGAGAAAACAAATATTAGCCTGCACCTGGGGACCTGCATGACCTTTGATGGCAGTAGCAGCACCGACACTCAGAGAATGAGGAAGTGGCTGCATCACTTACTACTGCTGCTTTTGGTGATCACCAGGAATCAGAAGCAAGAACACGTAAGAAGGTGTGTGTAGGTGTGTTAGTGTGTGTTTGTAAGTGTCTCCAGTGCACGTGCCCATTTGTGTGACTATTGGTGTGCACCTGTGAGTGTGTAAGGGCAGGCATGCATGTGTCTGTGTGTATTCCATGTGAAGGTGTGTCTGTGCCTGAGGCTATAAGCATGTGTCTAAGAATATCTCTCTATTTGTCTCTATCTTCAGCTACTGAGTTAATCTAACAGTGTATGCTAAACTAGATTGATTGTAAATAGCAGGAATGTGTTGCTCACGGTTCTGAGGCTGCAACTGCGGAGAGGAAGATGCTGGCAGATTTGGTATTTAGTGAAAGCCTGTTGTCTGGTTCATAGACAATGGTGTCTCATTGTGTCTTTATAGGGTAGGAAGGATAGTGGTTTCTTCCCAGCCTGTTTCACAAGGACACTAATCCCTATCACCTTACAAAGGACATACCTTCTACCATCTCTTTGGGAGATAGGATTTCAATATGAATTTGCAGGACACACTCAGACCATGTAAGTCTCTGGATGTTGAGTGTCTCCATGTACTTCTTTGTGTCTCTCTGTTGTATATGTCTGGACTCTAAGTGTCTTTGAATATGTGTCTGTGTGTCTTTCTGAGGCTATGGATTGTATGAATCTGTCTGCGTATGCATATGTGTGTGTGTGTGTGTGTGTGTATGTATGTATATTTCTGGTGTCTGAGCACGATAGAGAAAGAATGTAATAGATAATGTAAAGAGATAGCAAGAAGAGGGGAATGGGCCTCAGCCAAGTCTCTTCTCATCTCTGGTTCTTAATTCCCACCAATAATACATTAATACAATAATAATACAATTAATAATAATATAATAATAATTAATAATAATAATAGTAATACAATTAATACAATAATATATTCCAAGTGAACCAGTAAGTCTACAAAGGATTCAGTTACTGTGTGCTGTCTCCATGTTAGACACTGAGGTTGGGGCCACCAAACTGCTAAATCAAGTGACATCATGTGAGGGATACTTAAGGCTGGCCACTCCCTGCATCCTCAAATCAACAGTAAGGAGGGACACTACCTATAGGGTAGAGCCACCTTCTACATGTTACTGAAGTCACTCTCTTGTGTACCAAGCACAGTCAAGGTTGGCAATGCAAGGCACATGAGAAGGAGCCCCACTTTTGTATAGCTCCTCTGACCAAAACCTTTCTTTGAGGACATACTGGGTATCACTTTCCTGTGTTCTGTTTTGGCTGATGGTGTCATGGAGGCTTTGATGCCAGCGAAGCATGGGTGGAAATCTTGGACAGATTCAAGCATATTAACCTAATGAGAGCCACTCAATGGTTAAAGCAAAGGCTAGCACTGATCTTGAGCTTGAGATGGAGTCAAGAACCAAAGGACATATGATAGCTGCAACTCATATAGCCTGTCAACCCCACAGTCTCTATAACATGCTCCAGTTGGTCCTGTGGGAAAAGAGATCTCAAAGAAAGGCATTAGCTCAACGCATATGCAAGGTAGAAGGTGTGACAGAGAATATATGGACATTTAAAACTCTCCAGATAGTTCCATCTCTAAAATAGGACCAAAAATAGGGCTGGACATAAGTATAGACTTGGGGTTAAACTCCTTCATGTTTCTATCATACTACTTTGCATGTAAGACACTAATGAATATTTAGTGCACGGTGAGTGTATAAATTAACATATGGATAGATGACTGGGTGGAGGGATAAGTAGAAGAATAGATAACTAATGGATAGGTAGGAGGATGGGTGGGTAGATGTACAGGGATACATAGATAGGTGGGTTCATAGATGGATGAGTGGATGGATGGATGGATGGATAAGTGGATGGATAGATGGATGGATAGATGGATGGATGGATGGATGGATGGATGGATGGATGGATGGATGGATAGATGGATGGATGGATAAGTGGATGGATGGATGGATGGATGGATGGATGGATGGATGGATGGATGGATGGATAAGTGGATGGATGGATGGATGGATAGATGGATGGATGGATGGATGGATGGATGGATGGATGGATGGACATGTGTGTGTAGATACTGAAACCGAAAGAAGAAAAAGGATTGTGGAACACAGAGTCTCTTCTAGGAGTGAAGGCTGTATGTAGTTCATGCAGACACCTGATTCATTTTTGTCATAGAATTGACCCATGGTGGTTTTTAAATATTCGATAAATAGCCAGTAAAAAAAATTGCAGAAATATCACATCTTACAAATTGAGATTTCTGATTCTTTCTTTCTTTCTTTCTTTCTTTCTTTCTTTCTTTCTTTCTTTCTTTCTTTCTTTCTTTCTTTCTTTCTTTTTTTTTTGCCAGAAAGCAGTAGCCTTGTATATTGCACGTAAGCAACTGTGAAGTAGGCTAGCATCAGCTCCTTTGGGAGGGAGTGTGATTTCTAGTCTGTCCCCACCCCACCCCACCCCACCCTACTTCCTACTTCTCTCCACCCCCTCAAATATGCAGTCATGTCACCTGTCAGTCCCACAGGTATTTGCACTTTCTACTCTAGAGTTAAAGAAAATTCTGATGCTCATTACTGTCTGTTCATTGTGCTCGGCCAGTCTAAGCTGGTATTTTCTCTACTCGTTCCCAGTTTGCACAGCAAGTGAGGCCACCCTGAGCCTCTGCTGAAGGGAGAGAGAAGCATCATGCTGCAAACCTTCACCACTCCTCTCCCTTCAGCTTCCCCTGAGGGTGGTCCTTGACCTAGACAAGGGCTCCTCAGGCAGAAAGAAAAGATGGCTTGCTCAGGTGGCTCTGCTGGTAGGGCCAGCAGGCAGGTTTAAGGAAGACGCAGCCAGCCTTCCAGAAGTAGAAAGGGAATGGTTTCTGAAAATGTCCCTCATGCACTTTTGTATTTCATTGACATTTTAATTAAGGCTGGAACACTCTTTGGGGATCTCTGCTCTGAAGTTGAATCACTTTAATATGCTGCCCTCGCATAAAGCTACCGATGAATGGGAGCTCGGGGTCCTCATCTGTTCCCTGGCACTTAGTGATTCCTTTTCACTACACATTATGGTGTGAGGATGGTTTATGAGCTTCTATTGGCTGAGTGCGGCCATATCAAATGTATAAGTTTGCTCAGTGGATTTTCTATAAGAAGATTAAAGTGCGCCCAGGTCTTCCCCTTGCGGGAAGCACATCCCAGCATCACTGCAGCTTCCCAGGAGGGAAATAGTTGCTTTAGAGGCTGGAGAGATAGCTCAGTGAGTAGGATGCTTGGCATGCAAACATGAAGATCTGAATTTGGATCTCCAGCACCCAGGGGAAAAGCTGAGTGCTGTGCCATGTGTCCCTTATCCCAGTGCTAAGGGAGAGGGTAGAGTCGCATAGATTCCTGGAGCTCACTGGCCAGCCAGGCTAGCCTATGAGATCCAGTGTTCTGGGTTCAGTGAGACCCTGTCTCAAAAATATACAGTGGAAGGGGCTAGATGCAAGGTTAAGAGTATTACTGCTTCAGGTCCAGAACCCATGTTGGGCAGCCCACAACTCCCTGTGACTCCAGCTCCAGGAAGCCAAAACTGTCTTCTTTTGTTCTCTATAGGCACCTATATTCATATACACACACATACACATAATTTTTAAAAATTAAAAATACAATGGAAGGTGACAGAAGGAAGACATTTGATGCTCACCCCTGGCTTCCACATGCAACACACACACACACACACACACACACACACAAAGGGGGTGAAGTATTCTTCTGGTTGAGAAGGGAGTTGATGCTCAATACTATGAGGTCATAGTTTCAAATTACCTCCTGCTCTCACTGCTTGCTCAGCTGGGGATGCATCCATGCACAGCAGAAACTGAACCCCACGTGTAAACTGTCTCAATGCTCACATTGCACATTTTTGCTTACAGAACTCTACCGTCCTTTTTAGGATTCAAATTCTTTCCTCTTGGTGACAGAAACCTGAAGATAATCAAGGAAGCATGATGTGAGGTAATCCTGCTTGCTCTTCTCTCCCAGCAACAATGGATGCTCACAGCTCTCCTTCCCTTCCTCCCTCCCTCCCTTCCTCCCTCTCTCTTTCCCTTTCTCCCTCCTTCCCTCTCTCTCTCTCTCTCTCTCAAATCAAAATAGTTTTCTCTGTCTCATATAAATTTTGTGTAAAAACTTTAATAAGCACAGCAAGCAATATTATCAGTTTGAAATCATGTTCCAAGCGGAAGATGTTGAAAAAGCAGCTGCTACCAAGGCTTGCAAATTCAAACGAGTGGGGAAAAGTCTTATGTAATGAATGTCTTTGAAACATGGGTAGTCATCTGGGAAGGAAAGCTAAAGCTGGATTGCTGCCTCACAGTGCACACCCAAATCAATCCCAGGTAAACAGCATCTCCATATGAAGAGACAAGCATACAAGAACTAAAGCAAGAGGAGCTTTCAAAGAATCTGAAATGTAGCATGAGTTTTCAAATTGTGACAGAAACACCAGGAGTCCTAGAAGAAAACATTGATCAGTTTGTCCACAATTAAATCTTTATGAGGCTGCATTACAAACATTAAAAGTCATCATGGGGAAATGTTTGCAACTCATAACCATAATACAGAGGTGAATTTGCTTACTATATAAAGAGTCTCTAGAAATCAATAAGAATAATACCCAACAATTGAACAAGAAAATGTGTTGAAAACATGAACATACTGTGAACATACGGAACATTATTTTGCATTTGTCATATTGCAAGGTGTCACAATGTTTTGGGAACAGATCATATTTAATTCCGGAGGAGGAAGGAAACTCATTGGTACAGATCTGAAGGAAACAAGTCTTTGTCTTTATAAGGAGGAACTTAGTGGCTTGGGAGAGAAACTTTTCATAGCTTAATGTTTTACCATATGTATGTTTGTATGTATGTCTGTATGCATATATGTGTATATGTATGTGTATATGTATATATGTATGCATATATGCATGTGTATATGTATGTATATATGTATGTATACATATGTATGATATAATAAAATTGTAAACATACAAAAGGGTGTAAATACATATAAACATAGATGTATAGAAACCATATTATACCTGACAGGTATCAGCTTAAGGGGGAAAAATTTATTTAAGCTCACAGTTCAAGGGAATGCAGTCCTCCATAGCAGAAAAGTCAGGATTACTAAACTATGGTCATCCTACACCTTCAGTCAGAAAACAGAGGAAAACAAATGTTGGTGTGTGGCTCACTGTCTTTTTTTTTTAAATTAGTCTAGGAGCCCAGTCCATGGGATGGTGACATCTACATGTAGGGTGGCTCCTCTCATGTCAGTTAATCTAATCCAGGAACTCTTTCACAGGTGTGTCTAGGTGTTTGTCTCCTGGGTGACTCTAGATCCTTTCACGTTGAAATTTAATATTAACCATGCCAGTATCTAAGACTGCATACTTATATCATGCAGAAAAGAGGTTTGCTTAGCTTATAGTTTGGAAGCTGAGAGGCCAAGCATGCATGGCCCATTTCTTTTACCTCTGATAAAGACCCTTAGTTAGTACAGCCCATAGACAACTCATAGTGGGAATGTGTGCAAGAAGGAGGGGTTACCCAGTAAAACAGGAAGCCAGAGAGTTGGGAATTAGACTCAATCTTTTATAAGAACCCACTAGGAAAGCTCACTTCTCTAGACCAGCATTAATCATTCCCAAGGGCAGTGATTTCTCTGACCTCATCATCTCCCACTAGACCTCATCTCTTACAGGTTCTACCATCTCCTCCTATCTCTGCACTGAGACCAAGCTTCAAATGTTGACTCTTAGCAGAATAAACCACATGCTACCCACAGAAGACAGGCAGAGGACAGATCTTGTTCTGTGCAAGGCTTGAAGAGACATGGCCCAGAGAGCTTTTGATTTTGCTACATTATTAAATCAAGACATGGACAGTGTGAGGCCCAATGAGTGCTTGCTTTTGTGAGTCGTTTGTAACTCTGTAGCTCCACATTCCTAATGGTATGCATGTGTGTATGTGTTTGTGTGTTTGTGTGTGTGTGTGTGTGTGTACACATATGTGAATTGCATGCATACATGTGTTTACCTAATAGAAAAAGTTCTCAACTAAGACTCAAGTTCTAATTCATTTCTGTTGTCTAGTCCCATAGATAATACTGAATTTCCAGATAAGAGTCTGTTGGCTGATGTCATTCTCAACTCAAACGTAGATGATCTCACTTATAACCATTTAGAATTCCAAATTTCTGTTTTCTTAGAAGAGGAAGAAGGATTCATTGTCCTGCAGAGCCATCGAGAGATCCTCTAGGATGCCTGTTGCCTCTCAGTGAGATGCCCTGACTCTCTACAGAGGAAACGCCCCCCCCCACCCTCTGTCCCTCTGCATCAGTCAGGAGAGGGGACTTGAAATGTTTCTTTTCACAGGTTGCCAGCCTAGGAAGTGTCCCTAAGAACTGTCATTTGTGGATGTCACTGTTTCCCCTGCTGAGGTGGGGATAGGGTTCCGGGAACCCCTTCTAATACCACAGTTCATGGATGCTTACACCTCTCTTATAAATGGCTCAAGATTTGTTTCCAATCCCCATACATCTTCTTATATACTTTACTTGGTCTCCAGATCACTCAACACTGAACACGATAGAAACGCTCTGCAAGATTCCACTACTGTGCTGTTTGGGGGATAACGGCAAGAGAGGGAGCCTGTTCGTGGTCGGTACTGTTCTGTTTCTAATATGTTCAAACCATGCTGGTTGAGTCAGTAGAAGCTGAACCATGGGTAAAAGGGGCCAAGCTTGCTGCCAGTAGCTGCCAGACTACAGGCATCAGTCATTCCTGTAAATAGCCTGGGGAAAAGTCAGTGTTTTCAGAGGAAGAGTCAGAGGGTCTAGCATATCATGACTTACTCAAGGCTGCACGCTTAGGAAGAGCGGGGTTTGGACCAAAGCTTTGGCAATCTTCCCTTGACCTTTATCTCTGGGTCAAAGCTCAGAGCTGACTGAATCATAGATGACCTGTTTGGTGTGGTTTTGACAGGAGAGAGATGGGAATAGGGAGAAGGAAAGGGGCCAGAGTCCTGGGATGACAAAACCTACAGATAATGGAGAAGCTTTAAGGGGAAGCTGTCTGAGTGTTCGGCTCAACACTCTCATTGTCTCCATGAGAAAAGCAGGGAAGTCAGGTTGAAGGAAAGGTCACAACACGGGATCGAGGACCACATTCTAGAAACTAATCAGTTACTTCAGGCTTTTCCCTGTGTCCACATCCTCACAGCCCTGTGAACTTCAAAGGCTTGCTTGAGGTTCTGGGACATTAGTTCTCTGCTGCCCCCCCCCCCGTTACCCTCCCCCCAAGATGTCACCTCTCCGTTCTACTCTCCTTTAGACCTTAACAAGCAAAAATACAGTTCTCTTGCCGGGTTGGCATATGGGGCTGGAGGTAGGTTAAACTATAGCCGTGAAGGTACCAGGTAAAGAAAGGGAGTTTGGGACAAAAGTGAAAGTTAAATAAAGAGGCAAGATTTGAAGTCTCCCATGCAATGGAGCTTCTGGCCTCCAGTACACCTCAGTGGGAACACTAGGTCCTGTGAGTAAATTCATTTTGGTTTCCTGTGAGGAAATGATGATTAAATTATCAGAAACCAAGCTAAAAAACCAAGCTGCCTGCAGATTCCCTCACACCCCTGGGTCTTCCTCACCCCCTGCTTATGAGGTGCCCGGCCTTATCTCCAAGCTTTATTTTAAATGCCCAACACATCTTATTAATGAAAGTAATAAGCTGCTGTTTATTATATGCCATAATAGGGAATATGACTATTTAATATAAATCTGACATTTAAATTCCACTTAGTTCTGAGATGTGGATGGTATCCGGCAGAACTCTTTACCCTGGAGTAAAAACTCCCTGGGTCTGCATTTTAAAGCATTGAAGTTTTCAAAGTAATGAGGTTCTCTCCATCTTTCTCCCCCACCCCTTTTCCAGAGGAACCAAATTGTGAAGACATCTGTTCTGTTATTAATTTCACATAAATCTTAAGCTCCTCAAGGCCAGAAATGAGGCTTCATTCACGTCGAATTAATGAAACATGATTGTAAGTCGCTTGCATGGAAATGCTGTCACACAGTCTTGAGCTGCTTATAAGCACAGAGTAATCCGGGGAACTGCCAGGGGACAGCCACTTGAAACCGGCCTTCCCCTCCCCCACCCCCAGAAAACAATATCTGAAAATATCACAACACTAACGATGTCCTGAAAGATTACTAGCAGATGAGAATTTCTGAGAAATGAATCAGACTTTCTCGGTAAAGGATACAAAGATCTCAGGCGAAAGCAGATTACGCAACCCACAAGCTCTGTGGATACAGTTTAATAATGGCAGTGTCTCAGGCAGCCCTGGGATGCACTCACCAGGAGGGGGACGCTGGAATTTTTTGCAAGGATTTCTTTGGAAGTGGATGTTAGAGAATGTGCTACATGTGACATAGATTTGAAACTGGAAAGCTGGATCAGCTAGAGTCTGACAGAGGTGACAAGTGTGTTCCTGTCTCCAAAAGACTATAATATGCAAATGTATAACCACGTGTGCATACGCATGCGATTTTGTCTATGTATGAGGTGAAAGTGTGTACTTGTATATGTGTATGTATGAAAGAATGTGAGTTCTGGGTGTATCTGTGCTTTTGTATATGTAGATGTATGAAAGGTGTGTGTATGTGTACTTGTGTGTATTTGTGTGTGTGTGAGTGTGCGTGTACGGCAGACCACTCAGGACACACTTAAGTCTGTTGGAGATGAATCTTCTATGGTAGCTCAACGAAGCCCATTGAAGCTGTCCAAAAAAAAAAAAAAAAAAAAAAAAAAAACTTCTCTTGAGGCTTTTGTTGGTGGGGTATGGCTATTTATTTGTTTATTTAATTAATTTATTTTGTTAGTTAGCTATTTTTTGTCAAATCACTAAGAAATGCCAACAAAAAGACAATCTGAAGAGAGGGTTGGAAACAGACAGTCTGGGATTTCTTAATCAAACTTCCAAGTCTTATTTTTTGGTCTTCCGCTGAGCTGGGACCCCAAAAAAGAATCTGCATCTGATATTTATATCTCAAATCTTCAGAGCCTCATTAGCTTTGATATTTATTTATTTATTTATTTGGGAAAAAGGAATTAAAAGAGAGGCACCAAGTAAAACCTTTGAATGTAGTACAAAATTAATTAAATCAGGCAGCTGATAACTAGGGTGGAATACAAGAGATTTCAGGGTTCAGACAATGAAATTAATTAGGCTCTGATGGGAAAAAAATCCTTTCTTATTTGGTGACCATCCATCAGTAATTAATAAGCCATCAGTACTGATATTTGAAGAATAACAAAATTTCATCCTGGTATTTGAAGATGCTTTTTTGATTTCCTTAACTGTGATCTTCGGAACTAAAACAATAAAATGACTCATATTTTGTATTGTATGATTTGTTATTAATTTCCAAAAAAAAAAAAAAAAAAAAGGGTTTCGTCTTTACTAGCAACTGGTTAGCAGTTACCTGGCCTCAAAATACTGCATGTGGTTGGACTCCAACAGGCACATCGAAACATGGGAGATATTTACATCCAGCAGTCAGCATTAACGCAGACAGTGGAGCCAATTTGTGGAGGTAAACAGAAGCCATCTCGGCTACGTTCTGCCTCTGGATATTTTCAAGCGTGTGTTTCATCATCCATGCTTTGTAGATCTGTGAAAAAAATATTTGCATCTGTTCCACTGAAAAACCCTTGACCACCAGAGTGAAAAAGGCTCCTGGCTCTGCCTGATGTGAGACAGCACCAAGGGGATCTGCCTTTCTCCTCGGAGCTCCGCTCGTACAAATGAAATGATCAGTTGGTATTTGTGCTTTTGTCTTTTGCTATTATGCAACAGCATAAACGTACAACTGGCCCAGTGGGACAATTTAATGCACAGCTTGCCCGTCACAAGCGTTTCCAATTGGTCATGTGTCTCTGGTGTGCCCCAGGTCTCCTTTCCAGTTCTCTTAGAATCCCCTGTCTACTTAGAGCCCAGCATCGAAGGCTGGCCGGGTGACACCGACTCATTCCTAGCCTTTGATAAATACCTTGAGACGTTCCAGTTCAGTATTTTCTGATGGTTCAAGCGCTGGCGGCGGTGTTTCAGGCTTTGTGGTCAGTAGAAAAAAGAGGAGGCTTTGGCGCAAACAGTATTTTCAGCAACTCCTGGGGCCTGATGCGCATGGGTAGCCGAGTTTAGAGCTCAGTTTTTCTCCACTTACGGTAAATCAGAATGACCTGAAGGGTTCTTTGAGGTCTGAATTGTGGTTGTGACTCATACCAGAGAAAGAGTAGGAGACAATAGGATAGAAAGAGACTGTGTTATGTTCAAAGACCCAAGGTTCTTCTTTGTAAGTAGCATATATATTGCATAAATTCATTCATTCATTCATTCATTCATTCATTTGCTGATTCAGTATGTGTTTGGGGACAGGTCTTCCATCACAGTCTCTGTCTCTTTCCTTCTCCCTCTCCCTCCCCCTCCTCTCTCTCCCTCTCCTCCCCCCTCTTCTCCCTCTCCTTCTCTCTTCCCCTCTCCCCCTCCATCCATCCTCCCTCCTCTCTCTGTACAGAGGATTGAACCCAGGGTCTCACACAATGCTACTCAAGCACTGAACTAGGTTACAAATCCTCTTTTTACTTTGTTTAAATTTTGAGATATGGCCTTACTAAGTTGCCCAAGCTAGCCTGGAACTCCCTCTGTTGCCTAGGAAAGCCCTTAAACTTGTTGTCTTCCTGTCTCAAACTCTTGAGTAGCTGGGACAACAGGCCTTCACCACCATGCCTGGCTTCCACAGTTTTTCACTTAAATTTTACAGTGACCCTCTGAAGTGGTAATTTCTAAATAGGAGGAAAAATGAATGTATTGATCTTTCAATAAACCATAAATACTGGACAACCAGGACACTGATTAAACCACTACTAAAGGGTTTAGATGCCTCTCATTGTGCCCAGGATTCATTGCTACAAGGGATGGTAGATGGTCAGAGAGGAAGGGAGGTGCCAGAAGGGCTAGCTGGAGTAGTGCCTGGGAGACCATATGACTAACCGGCCGGGGAAATGCTTGACTTTTTAACTGGCTAGTACAGGCTATGGTGGGACATCAGCTATAATTTTCATCCCTCTATGCTTCAACGGAAAGAGCTAAGGCTCTGGAGATCAAGGAACATTTGAAAATCACCCATCAGAAAGTAGGTCTGGAAGCCATCTTGAGCCTTTCAGACTCCCAAGGTCACGTAACCTGTATGCCAACTGTAGAGTGTCTCCAAGCTGACCTCAGTCTGTCCCAGGCTGGCCCAGCGTTTCTCTACAGAGCTAAGGAGGAAAGGCTCTAGAAACCAATCAGAGGAGAGGGAGAGGTTCCAGATTTAATTAATATGAAGTTAAGACACCCATTTGGATTCGATCTTTACATAAATAACTAATGATACATGTGAGTGATTTTTGCATGTATCTTGGGACATACTTATATTAAAATTTATCCTATTGTTTATTTAAAATTCTAATGCAATTGAGAATGCTGTTTTATCTGGAAGTCCTGAATGGACAGGGCTGGCCTGTTACAGAAACACTCCCATATATCTCACGTACCGAGATGTTTCAGTCCATAGGCACACTGATATCTAAGACCCTCCCTTACAAAGCCTATGATCTGAGCTACAGTCTAAATATGTCTAAACAAACCACCAGTGCCTTTAAAGTGATGGAATCTCGGGACAGAGGGCATTAAAGTCAATGCCTACCCTGTTTTGCTTTTTGCCTCTTCCTGTCTTCTCTTTACTCAAGAAGGCAAAAGTTAGTGTCCTGGCACTATGGCTTGCTTTGAAGCTAGGCATGCCCTAGTCTCCCAAGCACATGGAAACAATTCCCTTCCCAAAGGCCTTCATGGTTAGCCAGCTGCACGGCGCATGGTTTTGCAGCTGTAGTTATAATTTCTGCAGCGCCCCCACCCCGGCCCAGACGGTATCTATTAGAAAACATTGCTTTTGTAAAGCAAACTGAGTCTTAATTAAAGGTTGGCTATCCAAAGCCTGTTTGTAAATGAGAAAAATTAAGCAACTACTCTGAATAGGGCAACATGTCGCCTCTGTGGTTGGAATACCGCTGTCTCCGCACGTCGAGGCTCTCCCGTGCTTCAGGCTGTCCCTGTAATTACATCTGAGCGCTTTGTTACACAGCAGACACAAATGAGCCATGGGCCTCCATGGAACATCTAGAGTCGCTTTCAGAATGAAATGGAGTTTCATCACGTCCTCTCACACTCTCACAAGCCGCCATTCAAACACAGTGCCTGGCGAACTGATAGAAGTTGTTTGATGTCCCCAAACTAGTCCACTGCCCTTGCTAAGGAGGCCAGATGAAGGCTAGGAGAACCTAGCCTTTGCCTCCCTTCCACACCAAGAATGAAACAATTTGCTGGCAACAGATGCCCGTTCCCCGGATCTTTTAAACAAGAATTTCCTAAAATATCAGTGCATAGAACCCATGAAGTCCATGGTTTGTTTAGGGATAAAACAAAACTTTTTTTTTTCTTTTTCTTTTTGCTAACTAACTTACAAAAGCTAGCGTGTCCTTTAATTCTGAATATAAGGCAACGCAACACAGTCTTTCCAGATCTACCTGCAAACTCTGTGACTCAGCCATCAATAGATGTTCCAGGTGTTCAAGGACATCTTGAAATAGACTCATTACCTTTTGGAAATTGTGGTGATTATTTGGCCTGCCTCTCCACCTTGCATTTCAAGACAGCGCACAGAATGCTGCATCGTTTTAAACTTATTTCCATAACTTTATTTTATATAACTCACTTCGTAAGCCTGTCTTTTCTGCGTGTGAATCATTGTCTTATAAAGATTCTTGAAGGAGGCATGTTAAGTGGAATAAGCCAGATGGTAAAGGGTACAGATTATGTGCTGCCCCCTATGTCAAGCCATGAAGCAGCCGGCTGCATAGACAGTAATCAGAGTAGAGGTACCTGGGGAGAGCAGAGGAAGGGACAGTGAGCTACAATTTTGGTTTTGGTAGAGATCATGATTTATAGCCCAGGTTACCCCTTGAACTCTGTCCCAGCCTCTTCACTACTGGCAGGATCGTTGTGCCTAGCCATGAGTTATTTTAATGAGGACAGCATTTTTAGTTTGGGAGATGACAGAGCAGTGTTCTGGGGATGGATGGTGGCTACCCCGGCAAGCAGTGTGATTTTACTTAAGGCCATTCAACTCTGTGTTTGGAACGGGTTAAAACTGGAGCCACCCGTGCTGCACGCCTGCAACCCCAGGACTTGGGAGGCTGAAGTGTGACTTTGAGGTCAGCTTGGGATGCATAGTGAGAACTTGTCTTGAAGCAGAGGCAGAAGCAGAAGCAGAGGAGGAAGAAGGAGGAAGAAGGAAAAGGAGGGGGAAGAGGAAGAGGAAAAGGAAGAGGGGGGAAATAGAAAATTTTATGCTATGGATTTTTCACAATTTTCTAAAGTCCATTGAAAGGTTCCATATGTTTTCACATCACATTCCACACCCTGCACTGTCCTGCAAAGGGACCCACAGCCCTCAGCAGACCTTGGTTCTAAGGCAGCGGTTCTCAACCTTCCTAACACCATGACCCTTTAATACAGTTCCTCATATCATGGTGAATCCCAGCCATCAAGTTATTTTGTTGCTATTTCATAACTGTAATGTTGCTACTGTTTATGAATAGTGTATATATAGAGAGTACCCAAGAGGGGTCGTGACTCACAGGTTGAGGACCACCATTCTAAAGGCATTTCTGGTCTTTGATGTGAGGTACACTTTCCCAGGTCTGCTCTGCTCAATGCGCTGCCCTTATAGCCCCTATTTTGCCATCCAGACTAGGCTGGGGATCTAGTCTCTAGCCCACCTAGCATCCTTCTAATATCTCGGTTGAGCCTTGCTGCCTGCCAAGAACCTAACTCCTCCTTCTACTTAATTAAAGGGCTATCAACAAGTGTCAAGGCATGCACACGCCATAGGAGCACCACATGGAGATGTTCTCCTGGATGCCATTGGTAAACTTGCTTTGTGAGTCGTCGCCATGCCTTAATGGTGTGTCTGCAGACATGGAAGTGTATCTCAGGGTCACCTTCTCCTAGTTTACAAAATGCTACATAATCTTACGTTACTACCCCAACCCTGTGAAGTTAGCACATCTGTAACAGCATTTTGCAGACAAAGAATGGAAACTTTAAAATATCAGGTGGACTTGTGTGATCTCAAAGGGTTTTTAGCATGGGTCATCTCATGCTCTGGTTTCATCAAAGTCGGGCTTTATAGCCCAGGTTGGCCCTGAACCTTCAGTTCTCTGTGCTCAGCCTGCCCAGTGCTGATGTTATAGGATGGACCACTATGCCTAACTATGAATTGTGATAATGGGGACATAAATTTTACTTTGGAGATATGAGCACCAGGTGCAGGGGATGCTCTGTGGAGCCATATGTTGAGTTGAGAAAGACTGAGAACCTGCAATCTCATAGACATGGCCCAGCCACACAAGCAGGGAACAAGTTCAGTTCTGCTGATAAAGACTGTGGGGATACAAGAAAGGAGGGGACAGGACAGGGAGAAAAGGAAAGTAAATGATGGATAGGAGTCTCAGTGTTCTCATCTGGAAAGTGGGTCCCTAAAACCTACCACATGAGTGGATCATCGGGAGGATTTGAACACGTTACACTTACTTCTCTCCTCCACACCCCACTTCCTGCCTGCCTGTTCCTCCTCCCCTCTCGCTCACACATACGCATAAGCAAACAGATGTGGTTGCATATTTTTAAAAGTAGAAAAGAAAGGAGATGGTGTAGGCTTTGTCTGCGTTAACATGAGAACAAGTGGGACTCGCAGGACACACAGGGTGGCAGGCAGTTTTAGGGTAATCACACCAGATGCTAGGGTAAGAGGACCCCCATGAGGTGTCCTCTGACACTGCCCAGGAATCTCACCCCAGACAAGCACCCTGCCATTAGAGCCTCATGCCTTTGAGTCTGGCACGCTCCCTCAACTGCAGCATCTCCAAGAGATTTGAAGAGCTGATGAGGACACATGGAGCAGAAGAGCTCTGAGAAAGGGGTTCTTGAACAGTGGAACCAGAGTGGACATGGCCAGAACTTGCCACAGAGATATACTTCTCCATTTTATAGAAGAAGGGCCTGCTGGCTGTGCATATACTTAAGAAAGGAAACGAAGTCATCTCAAAGCCCACGGATAAAGCTGGACAGAGGACTTCATTCTTGTGGCTCGTGACCATGCATCAGGTTGCTTGGCGCCAGTTTCTTATCTCTAGGCTGATGTGAGGCCAGATTGCCATCCAGCTGGGGGCCTGCTTCTTATTGCCTCTAAACCACTTCCTCAAAGCTCTCTGGAACTCAGAACATCTGGCCACCCGCTGGATTCTTGCTCAAGGGAACGGGAAAAGACAAACTGGCACGCACATGTATCTACAGATACATGCAAGGTACTGATGAAGATTCTAACTTGTTCTCTGGCCTGGAACTAGCTTGTCTGCTCTCTGGGCCTCTGTTTTCTGGACTGTAAAATTCTGGAGGGGAGTCAAAGCCACCTGATGCCTTAAAAACTCCTCTTGTTCTTAAATTTAACAATCATTGGGCTGGGGAGATGGCTCAGTGGTGAAGTGCATGCACTGCTCACAACCATGTAAGGGGGTTCACAACTGTCTGTAACTCTAGCTCTAGGGAGATCCAGCAGCACTGGCATTTGCTGGCACTGACACTCAACATGCACACACCCATATACAAACACATACATATAATTATGCAAGTCTTTTTAAAATCATAATATTAGTGGTATTTCCACATATAAACATAGGTGCAGATAAAATGCACAGGGAAATATTTGTGAAAACTATTGCATCCGAAGTTCAGTTTCCCAGGGTCAAATGCCTGGTATGAAAGATAAATCCAACTAAATGACTTACTGTCAATTACCAGCAAAAGTGATGGAGCCATGCATATACAAGGCTGCAAATCAGTGGGAGCTCAGTCTGTATGTATACCTCGGTCTGTACCTTTAGGTCAGAAGCCACACACTGACATCATTCCGTCTTTTTGCAATATACTATATTTTAAAATCTTGAGTCAACATTTGAATAACAGAAGATGACCCATCCAAGTCCAAGTATTACATGTCTCCAGAAAACAGAACCTGTGGGTGTAATTCCTAGTCAGTACTGGCTAGCATTCTTTTTTGTTATTGGTGTCATTTGAAATTGAGATTTTGGTTGATGAATATATATATATATATATATTCTAGATATCCAGAAAAAAAGGAGACGGCCCTGCTGGAGATGGCTCTGTCCTTTCAGGTTCTGAGTCCAGCCACACTCCTCTTCTGGATGTGATCAAGGTTATAAGCTGGCCATATGCCTGGCTCCCTGTGCCTTTCCCAGCATGGCTCCTTGCTGCTCAGAAGTAGGTAGCAGCTAGCAATGATTGGGGCCCTGATGCTTCCAGAAATGTCCAGCCTCTCATTGGGTCTAGGTCTCTTGCTGAACCTCCAAGGTATCAGCTGTCAACTGGTGATTCTTTCCTGCCGCCCCCTGTCTTTTTCAGATGTGTAGAATTGCTTTCTCTTTCTGAGAGTAAGTTGAGGTGTCTTAGGAAAAGGTTCTTAGGGCTTTTTCAAAGTTACTTTCCAAATGAATTATTTATATTTCAAAGTGTGAGTATTGTATGCATACCTGCATCAGAGTAGGTCCATGTGAATGCAGCACCCAGGGAGGCCAGAAGGGGGCATTGCTTCCCCTGGAGCTGGAGTTACAGGCAGTAGTCAACAGAGGTGGGTACTAGGAACTAAACTCAGAGTAGTTTCTATTTCCAATAGTTGAACCATCTCTCCAGCCCAGAAAGTAATGACTTTTAGAAAGGCCTTTTCCTCTGGGATTTTTAAAAACTCTACCTCCATTACAAATCTTGACTCTCCTTCTGTCTGCAGCTTGTTCTGCTCCAGTGAGAGCTCAGGGAGACCCCCGAGGGCTTACTCCATGAGGGCTTTCAAAGGCTGGAACTCTTAAGTCAGGCTGCGGTTCTATAGCTGAAAATGTTAAGAAGGTCACTCAAGGAAAAAAGAAGCCTGGGGCAGCCGGCAGAGACAGCAGGTTCCGAGCACACCTGGGAAGCCTTTGTCGGACAGGAAAATAAAAGAATATATCCGTGTGCCTCATCCTGGCAAGATTGTTAATAAAGACAGGTCAGGTCCAGAGTGCAAGCGGCTACATGCCCTCCATATTTTGTCCGAAGGTCAGCAGAAACCATGGGAGACTTAAAGCCAATAAGGATGTGCTCAGATCTGGGTTTTGCGGAGGGCATTGGATGTGTTTGCAAGAGAGACAGAAAGAGGGAGATGGAGAGAGCACAGCAGATGTCCACGTGAGAGACTGAAGGCTAAAGTGAGCAGCAGGGGTGTGATTCCGGGTAGGAAACAAGGAGACGCCAGTTTATGGGGCACTTTTGTAGGTCCAGTGAGGAAGTGCTGGAGAGTTAGAGCCGGGTCTGGTGTGGGGAGAATATCTGCCCCTGGCTCCTGAATGATGGCGAAAGGTGCCAGGGGAGGGGAGGGGGAGGGGGCGGAGACAGGGGGAGGGGAGGCCAGCGGGTCCGGGGCAGACAAGAGCTGCTGGGTTCCCGGCATCTCTTTGAACGCTCTTCAGAGAAGTCTGTGGGTGGACATGCTTGTCTTCGAGCACACAACAGGTGCATGCTGATTGTGCAGTGCGTATCACATCAAGAAAGCCGGTTCCCCTCCGCTCTTACTGCCTGGGAGAATTTCAACCCCCTCAATAAGTTCTTGTCTCCCAGCAACCTCTCTCCTGCAAACCTGGAGTCTATTTATCCCCTCCCCACTCTCTCCCCCTTTGTGATGGGCACCTTGATTTAATCTTGAATTCCCCCATCTGGCACAGTGTTTAATATACAGAAATGTCACTAAAAGTTGAGGATCAAACACATAATATTATCTATTTTCTTACAGTCCTGAGAGGCCTAGGGCTGGCCTCAAGTCACTCAGTGATCCGAGTCCAGGATCTTAAGGACTTCTCTCCAGCTTGGAATTTCCCAGAAACCCACAGATCAATTTTTTTCACACAATTGTAAAAATCAGAGTTCATGTGGAACTTGGGGTATTGCACCACCAGATCTCAATGTCTTGCTTCTTTGATAAGCTGTAAGATCTGGAGACACTGGACAGACTCTGATTCACAATTTGCCACACTCCCCACCTCACCCACAAGTCTTCCCTAGTCTTGGGCAGAAGGGTAGTTTCTGTGTTCACCCTATTGTTTTATCTTTCATAGCGGAACATTACACGTACCAGAATAGAATATTATATAACCGTGACTCTTAACAAACCAAGAAGCACAGTGAGAGAGTACCATGTGGGAGAAATGATGACTATTCCTAGATGCCTTCTATTTGCTTTTGTATTATTTCAACTGGTGGGGGAGGGGCACCTGCAATTGTACAGGAGGCCTCTTATCTGTATATCTAAGCCAGATACCAGTGAGCTACCTCCGGCTCCCAGGTACTGTTTTAAAGGTACAAATGAGCTCCTGTTTTGCTCACTTTTTTTTTATACACACCCTTCACCCTGACTCCTCCCCAAACACAGTCCTGGGGACCTCCTTCAGGTAGGATGAAGGGCACAGTAGCTGGAAATATAATCTTTCTGGGTGGCCTTAGACAAGCTTCTACTCCTCCCTGTAGCTGTTCACATTTTTGCAAAATGAGATGAGGATGATACTATCTTGCCTGCAGTGTCTATAAGGGCTGAAGGAAGCAAGTCCTACAAAGAGGGTGTCCCATGTTTACTTCTGCCCATCAAATACTTCCTAGGTGTTCACTATGTGAGCTAGGCAGGCCAAGTCCCACCCATCATGGCACAAAAGAGAGAAGGTACCCAGGGTGCTCCCACAGTTCCTGCCTATCTGACAGAAGATGCTTCATGATTCCCATCCACACCTGTCCACGGAAGTGACTCGGACTCTTTGTGTTATGCTGGCATCTTTTCACTTAAGAGAGCAACTCGCCACCCCCCCCCCCCCACACCCATTCTGGGCTCTGCCTTCCCAGCAGCATGGACTTTGAGATTGCTGCTAATTTCTGTGTCTGGCTTCCAGATCCAGACGTCAAAACAACCACCTTTCATCTCAGGTTTGTAATCCAGAAGACCTTCAATATTGGGAACAGATAGCTTTGGAAGGTAGGTTCATATCTCTCAGCAAGACTGCTGTAACTTAAGTCTCCTGCCCCCAATCAAGGCTTTCTTTCTGGCCTCGAAGGTATTTGAATACAAATGCCCCTTTCATTTGACTGATTGGAGGTCTCCAACCTGCAATAAATGAAACATTTGATCCCCTTGAATCCGAATCACTTTTTCTTTGATTTTCTTTTACTTCTATTTCTTCTTCCTTTGTTCTATAGCTCGAGTCAAATTTCCCTTTAGAAATTGAAAGAATGTGTGTGGGTTTTTCTACTCTCCGATGCCCCCACCTCCGTCCCTTAAACCAAGTTCTGGTGCAACTGCTGGGTCATGGAGTAGATATTAAAGATCAAATTCAACAGCAGCCTGTCACAAGTAATGCACTTTGTAGGCCATTGTCCCTCCCTGCATGGGCAGTGACTGTACAAATTAGTCCATGTGTACTGGTCACTAAAGATAGTCACCTGAGTCACCCCTGTACTTGAGAGACTATATGAATGAAGACAATCTTCTCTGTAGAAAGAACTTGGTTACTCACACACAGAGGCTCCATGCTGGCATCTCACTATGGAGATGAGCCTTTAATTGTTTTTATAATACTCAGTCCATCCACATAGATAGCGTTAAGTCATCAGTTTCAGCTAATGGCAAAGGAGGGATCTGTTAGTCTCTGAGATGGCAGAAGAGTTCACTCTAGACACTACAAAAGGCAAGCGACAGAAAAGTGTGGTACAGAACACTGGCAATCTCAGCACTGGGGAGACTGATTCAGGAAGACTGTGAGTTCAAGACCAGCCTGAGCCACACTCTGAGATGCCATTAGCATCTCCTCCTGAGAGGGGCAGCAGGCTTATAAGAGCAGATTCCTCTGCATACTCATTACTCCAGTTGTGCTGGGTCGTTACTGAGCCAAGATGTTGATCTTCACAGTCTTGGGCCTAGGTTGTAGATCATAGTAGCGAAGCTGCCTCCTTTTTGAATTGGTAGACAGGCTTGCCCCTTGGGAGTGGTTGTATTGGTATCAGGACATGTGTCCACTTTCCATCATTGTGACAAACTATATGAAAAAAAAAAACAGTCTAAAAGGAAAGTGTGTTGGCTGCTGGCTTCGTTGCTTTTGTGCCTGTGACACAGCAGAGTATCATGATGGAAAGGCCTGGACAGGGAAAGCTGCTGCTCCCATGGCAGCCAGGAAGCAGAGAAAAGGGCAGTAAGGGATTAAGCATCACTTCCTATTGGTATCCGCACTTTTTAAAGTCCTCTCTCAGCTTGACTGTAGCCTGTTAAGAGACCAAGCACCATTCATAAGCTGCTTCTAGATTCCTGACTCTAGAAGCTGTGTTAATGAAGTATTTAAGCTATGAGTTTTGGGTCTTATGGGTAATAGTACTGATACACCATCCCAAGAGTTCCTGGTTGCCTTCTTCAAGATGTATGGCAGAGAGGTCTTCCTGTCTCCTAATCCATTTTCATACAATGGATGCCTAAGATGAAGTAGATACTCGGATGCTTACATTGCCCTGACTCTCTTGCAGCCAGATATGATGTGTTATATTATGGTTATATTA